>NC_092204.1:76013147-76143419 GCF_043381705.1 Parasteatoda tepidariorum
CTCAGCTATTTTTTCGAGTGACTGTAATATGCAAATAATTTGTGTAAAATGTGCAATTTCGCTGAGTTTGGTATGCATTTCCACCATCAGAGAATTTGACCCTAGAGGATCCTTCAACCCTAGTACTCTAATATGAACTTTCAAAATTTTCTTAAGTCTTTTCTTTATTCTAGAATGCATACCATAATGTAGAAATATGATTCTTGATTTAAAATACTTGCTTGATATGTAGAGCTTTATCTTGAGAAATCACATATGCAAAACGCGCAAGTGTAAAAGCACATGTGAAATGAGTTGTTAGTAAAAATGTATCCTCTTAAGAACTTGTTTAGTACAAAAATAAGTCGCTGAAGACGTACAAATACTTCAATAAACATAAACCGAAACTTATACTTGCGCTGTCTGCTGACGCGCATTGTAACAGGGAATTTTGATTAATTCCCTACTCTTTTTATTTTGAATTGTTAATCAATAAATTGTTTACATCACGAATTATCCATTTTATGTTTTTTTTTGTATGTGGATTTTTATTTTCAAGCTTTCATCAAAATGAGAATGCATTTACTGCTATTTGACATATTTACTTTTAATTAGGGAAGACTTAATAATCTCACTGTTTTTAAATCTTAAAGTAAATTTCTTACTTTTCGCTTTTGTGTATTTAGACCGTTTCATAACTTATCATCTCGTTTTTGTGACGAGTATTAAGATGCATCACTGTTTTGATTATGAAAATACATTTCAAACTTTATCTTCAGAGTTTCAATCATCATTATCATATGCAGCATCCAGCTCTACTTCATCATATGGTAAATATTTCAAATAATTTTTAGGTAAAACTATTTTTATTTTCTATGCACACAATTTTTAACATGAAAAAGTCAACTGAAGAAATCTATTACATTTGGATACTTATCTTTTCTCCAGTAGTTTCAAGTATATAAATTAGTAGTGTGAGGGGGGTCACACTTTTTATTTTTAAAATACTATTCGTCTATTTTAAGTTTCATGCATAAATATACATTCATATAAAAGATAAATATACGTATATACAAAATACTTAAAATAAGCTAACAGTTTTCTAAAAACAAAAAGCGTGCCCCCTCCCTCATGCTATGCCTATATTACAACATATAATCTAACTTAATAAACTTTTTCTTGACCATAGTTTATTTTATTTCGTTGTAATTCATGTTCAAAGTCTGTTCATAACTGAAAAAAAGACATTGTAATATCTTTTTATATTTAGGAAACCCTTATTTGACTATTAACAGTGAACTCCCAGACAAATTTAGATTTCGATATCGCAATGAGGGGCCTCATGGAGGTTTACAACCAATAATCGAAGTAAGATACTTTATAGATTTTAATTTTTAAATATTGGTTTGTTGACTGTTTAATCATTTTTATTATTAATTAATGTTATCATTTGTAAAAATATTTTTCCTCACTTATGGTGTTTAAGTGAAAATCATGCTTGAATTTTTCTTATTCAAAGTTTAAATGCTTTTCTTTTTTGCTAGATCAATAGTTACTATATTGCCTAACATACAAGAAAAACTGGGAAAGTAAAAATTTAATTGAAGTAAAAAATAATGCATTGTTATTTTATTTAACCTTTTTTTCTTATTTGGACTTTGCTTTTTTTTCTTCTTTTTTTTAAATAAATAATGTACTTTGGTATACATTGAATAAAACTTATTACAAATTAATAATAATCAGTGTAAAAGTAGCCTCTAAAACAAGATTGCATAATTGTATTTTAGGATTATAAATTTTTTCTAAATTAATTGTTTTCTTTTTTTGTTCAGCTAAATTTTTCTAAGAAAGTACAGTTAGTATATATATTGAAAAATATTTGTTTACCTTGCAGAGCATATTAATTTTACTTCTTATATAATATAGATGCATGCTAGGCGATTATACGTCTGCGAAAATTCTTAAAATTCGTGCATACTTTTTTTCAAATTAACAGGAGTGTTCACACTGTTTAAAAAATCAACTAAAAAATTTTTTTTATTCAAAAATTACACAATAGGATCCAAATTCAAGTGTTTTAGAAATCAACCATCATAAATCGTATGGCCATTGTCAAATTATCACACAATTTATACAGAGCTGATTGTGCTGCGGAAACCCCCCGGATTTTTCGCTAACAGTGATCTGGAAGTTTCCGGAAATCAAAGGTCTAGACGTTTCAACAAATCTTGATCACAGAGTTTCCGGAAATCAAATTTTCAAAGGTGGAACTTAAAAACACAGTTTATTTTATTTGCTTGTAAGGGAGAGCCAGATACTTTATAAGCTTATATTTATGATTAATATTAATTTCTTATCAGTAAATAGTTATTATAATCATAAACTCAAGAAAGAAAGACATATTTGTAAATTTTAATTGCTTCTCCAGGTCATCATAGATATGTGTAAATGGTATAGGTATGTGTGAAATTTTAATTATATTTTAAATATATTTTAAGTAAACTAAGAAATATTGAGAAAAGGGAAAAAAACCTTGTTTAATTTCTTTCTAATTTTTCAATTTAACTGTGTGTGTTTTTTTTAACTCAAGAAATATTCAGGAATTTTGACTTGGGCTCACAATTAACCCTGTTTGTATTCACATAATTGAAAAATCCTGTATTGCAATTTGTATTCATGTGTTTTGCAGATCCAATATTGTGATTCATATTCACGTGATCTTAATATCAAACATAAATTTACATGATTTAAAAGTTAAACATTGCCATTCCTATTCCAATAATTTAAAAATTACATTTCACATTTTAGATTTATGATTAGAAATAGTTGTAAATGAATATATTTAAATTAAATCTTTGGCTCTTTATGTTTATTCTTTTTATTAAAGAATTTTTACTTTCACACTAATTGCTTGTGATGATGCAATTTTAATAATTTGAAAAACGAAGAGTAAAAGTGAAAGGTAAGATATTTAAAATACAGTTTATTTATTTTAATTAATATTTATTTAATGTATCAGTTTATTTATTTAATTTTACTTTCATTAGTTTATCACCAGTCAAGGATATGCTACATGCCTTCTAATGATAGTAGTAAGGTTGGTTGGTTTGTACCCCTCAAATTTTCCAAACTTTTTGAATTTTTTTTTACAGTTTCTTTTTTTTATCCTTTAAAGACGCATTTTCTATAAAAAAGATACTTTTTTTCCAAGTTTTTTTTTTAAAAATTATGTTTATATATCTTATGTGGCAATCAATAAAAAAAATTTTAGTGCACATTTCCACCAAATTTCTTATTTCTTGGTTCATTTGTTTTAAATTAAAACTCAGGAAACAGGTTAAACCTTAACTTTTTATGGCAGTTTATTACTTTCTAAAATATTATTGCATAATTAAACTTAATAGGTAATTACATTTCATAGATTCACCTGTTTAGTTTTGCAAAACTTGGATATTGGTTCATTACTTTAAATTTGAAATTTCAAATGCATTTGTATCTTTCAAATAAATATTTTATATTAAGGTATAAATTTGTATTTTTTCTAAAAAATTTTTTAACATATAATATTTATATTTTAGTTACATGGTTGTGATGATCCATCAGGTATATACATTAAAGCTTCTTTGTACACCAATGAAGAAATACCTAGATTGCATGTTACTAACTGTCTTTTTGGAAAACATTGCGATGATGGAGTGTGCTGGATGAAATTGTCTGAAGACTTTACAGCAGAGTAACTATGTTTTATGACATTATTTTTATTCTGACAGTGACAGATTATGGATGGTGTATTCTATACAAATGTAAATAAAAACAATTCTTGACTTTCTTACCTACACGACTTCAAGTTCGAAAGTTTGCAACTGTTTACCAAAGCTTATTGTAACATAATTCTGTTTTCGATGAAAAAATTTAAAAATTGATAAAAATAATTTTTGAGCTCAAATCTGTTGCACTTAATATTATTTTAATGATATTGAGTAATTTTTGTGAGTTCAAAGTAAAAATTTGTTTTAGCTATTCTAGATATATTGTTTAAAAAAAAGGGGGCGAAGTGGTTGCTATAATTGGAAAGAACTCACTTTCCCTGTGGCAGAATTTTTTTGGATTTCTGTGACGAAACTCTCTAGCACTAATATCTTTAAACAAGTTACTTTCAATAATAACAACGGTGTATATTACTAATTTAATGTAGCAAAAACGCTTTTTACAAGTAAAAATAAATATAATTATTTTTATTGAATGTGTAATATTTTTTTAATTCTAATATTATGGGATATTTTATCGCCTTTTGTTTTGGAGACAAATGCACTAATTATTTCCTTAATTGCATTTCGTAAATCGTCATCACATTAAAAAAATAATTAAAAATCATGAAATTCGTAGCAGTAATTACCGAAAAACAGATAGACGACAAAATCACACAAATGGGATCAGATTTCTTTACATGTGACCCTCATGATTTGTTGGATAGACCTTAAATATACTGGTTTATTATTGTAAAGGATATGTTATGTTCAAAATCAGATGCAAAAGTGTACTTTCACCAAATACATGAAATAAGTTAAAATAGTTTCTGAGTAATAAGATTAAAAAACAATTGTAATTGTAATCTATTTAGTTATTGATTTAAAAATTTCACATTTTGGATTTTGTCCTTTAATTTTATTTAGTTCTGAATAATTCGAAAATTTTTCTTTCTGAAGCTCAATGTTTTTGATCAATATTAAATTCTGAATGACACGCAAACAGGCAAATTTGAAAGTTTCTTCTGTGTATTATATATTTTTGTGTTTGATTTTTTAACTTAAGATAAAAAGTAACTCAAGATAACAGCATTTGCATTAATTAATTTTCATATTTATGATGTTTTATGCTAGTTAAATCATTTAGATTTTAACTTGGGTGTGAAAATTCTCTCATTATGATAGATTAAAAGTTATTCAGAATGTTCCCATTCACTGTTTTAATTGAAAGGAGTATCAGTAAAATGGAAAAGCTAGTTTTATTTGTTACTTTTGTTTTTTGTTTTAGCTTTTAACACTAAAAATAACTCTTGCCTATTATGGGAAAATAACTGAATCTAAAGGGACATTGCATTATTTTACTGATTTTTCTAAAAATTCGACTTGTTCATTTTCTTTCTACTAGAAGTTGGAGTCAATTCATTTTCTTTTAAACATAATATATTTTTTTATGAAGAATTTTATTATTAGAAAATAAGCTGTATTATTGTTCTGATTTTTTTATAAACTGCATGATTAATAATTTTAGCTTTTATACCAGTTTTAATTTTTATTCTAGTTTTAATTTTTATTCTGGTTTTACCTTTTATTCCAGTTTTAACTTATTAATTACAAATGAGGAATTTTGTTTTAGGTTTCCTCAACTGCCAATTTTGATTAAGAAAATGGATGAAACAAAAGTCATTTTAGAAGAAAGAATTAAGCAAAGATATTGTTAGTTCAAGTATTATTTAATCCGTTCTGACTATTTTTATATCATGTATATTTAAATATAGCTGTTATATTTTAACCGAAAACTCTTAATTTAGAAAAAAACTTTAAACAATAACAAGTAAAGTTTATTAGTGTACCTATTTAAATTTGTGTTAGTCTCTGATGACAGGATCTTAACTTGGCTAACATTGTTTCTTATGCTTGCAACAATATGCGACACACCTTAGCAACTCTTAGCATAGATTATTATAAGATTTGTTATATTGTGCTGCTATAAAGTGATTCTTATTAATATTGTTCATAAACTTGTTTAAAGACAAGCAGAAAAAAAAACTTAATGTGTGCTGATGAATAGAAAAAAAAACTGTGTGTATTTATTTGCACATGTTGCTTGATACTTATTGCTTCTTTCATATTTATTAAATATTTTTATTAATTTTTATTAAAAATTTTTTTTACTAATATCACACAGCAGACTAAAAAAATTTTTTTTATATATTACTTTTATTATATGCTTTGCCTAAATTAATCTTGTATTTAAGTGATTAAGTATGTTGATTATTATTAGTATTGAGTGATCTCGATGAAATTTTTTATTTGTTTTGATTTAAAGCTTTATTGCATCTTTTTGCCTAATTTAGTTTTAATATTTATAAGAATTAATAATGATATAATTAATCATATTGCTACATTTTTATTTATTTTAAACACAGGTGGCTGTTAGAGTTTCTTTTTTTAAACTTCAGAACTCCTAGTTGAATGGTATCTCAAAATTATGAATAAGGCTTTGAGCAAAATATGTGAACATGAAGCTAGAGATGAATATATCCGAACAACACTTAAGTGTATCAGTTATGCCTAAGTTCTTCAAAAACAATTAGTTTTTAGATTTATAATAAATATGAAAAAAGAACTTTAACAATGCTGTAAATCAAAGAGTCTTGCTCCATTGAAAATATATGTATATTGCTGTAAATATAATGTAAATACCATACGAAATGCTTTGTTGGGTGAGGTGTAGGTATAACTCAATGTGCAAACATGTTCACATGGTGAGTTTTGGATTGTTTTGACCTAACATAATAAGCGAAGAGATACACAGTTAAAATTAGAAACAATTGGTAAACTAATATTTTTTTTCCTTCTTAAAATGCTGCATGAATATGAAAAATTAAATTTTTGATCAAAATTTAATATATTTAAACCTCAAACAAGCATTAAAAACAAAATTGTGTTTATAGCAAAAGTGTTAGTCAACTTTAAAAAGAAAATTAAGAAAGGCTTGATTGTTTCAAGTTTTCATTACTGATTTTTAAAAATTTTATGCTGTTTTTATTCTTATTACTATAGGCAACTTTTCCAAACTAAAGCGTTCTGAAATTTATAAATTAGTTTTTTGACCCACTTTAATGGTTATCCTATGGATAGTGATTGTAATTTTGATTCTTAAGTTACTAATAAATTTACTCCTTATCAATTTAGAAAATATAAACATTTAATATTTTTGGGAATCAGAAAAATGTAAGTCAGGGATGTCAAACTTGCGGCCCGCTGAACACTTTTGTGGCCCAGTCAATATATCCGAGGCAAATTAAAAACAAAATAGAAATGTGAATTAGAAACGAAACCAGCATATAAAATTATAATATACTGTATTTATAAACTGTACGCATCATTTTAAATTGTACGCAGCGAAAATGTAAAATTCTAATTGGCTGAAATGGAGTCCGTTTCACTATAAACTATCAATTAGATAGTACATAATCAGGTTTATCCTACTATAGCGAGGTAAGTTCGGTATCTTGCTCCAAGGTTCTCAAACAATTCTGGGATTTAAAAGAAAAAATATCTAAGTTTTTACAAACTATAAATCAAGATACAAGCTTGTTCTCCGATCAAATATGGTTGCAAGGTTTATCTTTCATGGTTGATATAACCAAGCACTTATCCGATTTAAATTTATTGTTGCAAGGTGAGGATTAGATCATTACGAACATGTTTGACAGAATTAAAGCATTCAAATGTAAACTATTTCTTTGGGAAAGGCAACTGAAAAATGAAGATTTAACGCACTTCCCAATGTGCAACAGGAACAAATCTAGTTAAGAAGATACTGCATCGTATCAAAAATACGCAGAAAAAAATTCAAATCTTAGAACAGAATTTGAAACAAAGTTTAAAGATTTTAATGCTTTGGAAGACAAATTTTGTTTGTTTTCTTCGATTTTCTCAATAAATATAGACTCAGTACCCAGTTATATGCAAATGGCAGTGATTGAGATTCAGTGCAACTCAAATTTGATGGCAAAATTCACTGAAGTGGGTGTGCCTGAATTTCACGAATATTTACCGGCAAGGTTTGAAAATACTCAAAAATTTGCGTATGAAATTATTTCCTTGTTTAGAAGTACTATCAGTGAGAGCAATTATTTTCTGTTATGAATGGAAATAAATCTCCTGTCCGAAACCGTATTAATAACACTCACGTAGGGTCAATTTTGAAAGCAGTCTCAGCCAATAAAATTTCTCCCAAAATAGAAAAGATAGTAGCAGAGAAGATGTCAAGTATCAGGACGTAAACAATAATTTAACTTTATGTATGTTTATTACAATTTAAAATAAAAATATTTGTTTCTATGAACATTGATTTTTTTTCCTTTTTGCGGCTCCCCTAAAGTTAAGCATTGTTTATTTGGCCCAAGTTAGCTTTTGAGTTTGACACCCCTGATGTAAGTTGTGAATATTGGGTTATGCTTGACTCTTAGTCAGTAAAAGTGTTCATTCTAATTAGGTATATTTAACAGAAATTATTTGTAATTTTGGAAAATTGTCAAATTTAGTGATAAAAGCACTCTTTTGTAAAATCACTAAAAATGTTGTAAACAGTGGTGCGTTATTTGATTCTGCTTCAATGGCAGCTTTATATAATGTTTTATGTTCTCTGCTGATTCAGTGAAAAACTTTTTTTTTTTCATTGGATTTTTGGAGTTTGGACTTCATGTCAACTGCTTCCATTCAGCTAGTAATAATATTTCCAATTTAAAGATTTTTCTGTGTAAACTTAATATACATTTTTAAATTTCCTTTCCCTTTGAACTAAATTTTCTTTATTGAAAAAAATTTGTGAATAGTTTTTATCAAAATTTGAAGAAGTGTAATTTTTAAAATGGAAATTAAAAATTTATAAGATTTTTTAACAAAAAATTAATTTCAAAAGTAAATAAAGAAATAAAAGCTAAACTTTAAAAAAAGGAAAACCTCATAAAATATATGCTGTTCCATACAGCATATTAATTTCCATATGACAGTCAAAAGTTGTCTAAGATCACGATCATGCTCAAGGGTTATGGATGGAGAAATTGTTCCAGGACCTGGGATTGCTGAGGACTTCAGAAAATTGCTCTGCAGAAAATTAAGTGTCCATTAATTATTTTTTTAAACAAAGATAGCAGAGTATTCCTTCCTTGTATTCCTATAGAAAAAATATTTTTAAACGATTTTTCAAAAAGTTCTAGAAAATATTAAAATAAGATTTTTTTTATTTAAAAGAATGGGGCTTTCAGAAGAAGAATGGGAAGTCATTTTTGGGGCTCGTGTCCAGCCTTGTTGAGGATTCCATGACTTCCACATAAATTCTCACGTAAACCACCCAACATCTGGGTGCATGCTGCAGATCGTAACTCTTTATGTGCCTTATACTGATGTCGGGTATTGTGTGAATAAAAAAAGATAACTTCATGTTGTTGCTTCTCCCTCTTTCCTTCGCTAGTACGTATGAGATACAGTTTTGTGCCCTGCTTTGAAAGTTGAATTAAAAATGCAGTTATGATAATAAGGAATTTTTCTCTTGTTACTGCTATTATCAATTCTTTTTTTTACTTGTTTGATAATTCTAATTATTTTTTAAAAAAGGAATTTATAATTTTTTTTTTTTACATTTTTTATTATATATATTTTATTTACTTTATTATACATATTTTATTGTACATTTTTTATTGAATATTTTTTTAAAAAGAAATTACTATTTTTCAGTGGAGCAAGGGAAAAGTATTTCTGAAAAAAATCTGAAAAAAGAATCAAAAATGGAATTAAAAGGATATAACAGTAATTGTGTTAAGTTTTGCTTTGAAGCCTTTTATAAAAAAGATGAAAATTTTCCTGTATGCAAGAAAATATTTTCAAAACCAGTTAATTTCTTCAGTAAGTAAATTTAAGTAATCAAACTTATGTTATTTACATTATGATTCTGAATACATCCATTTTTCATACTAATACCCATTCAGCCTGTAATATTGCAGGGATATCCAGATATGTCTAAATTTTCAATTAATATTTTGGATTTATCTGAGATATCTAAAAATACCCAAGTAAATCGATATGAATATTTTGGCTCTCTGACATTATTTATGAATATGCATTGGCTATGGATGTTGAAGCGATATCCTCATGTGTCCAAGTTGAATATATGAATATTTTGTTACCTCTTGGATATTTATATGTTTAGGGTGTTAATGTTTAAAGAGTGCCTGAAGGTTATCTTGAATTATATTTATTATCTGGTGCATTTCTAGTTTTTAAATATCACCAAGATTTAGGTTTTTAGATATTTATAAGACATGCTTCATTTGCCAGTCCTTATCCACGTAAAAATACATGAGAAGAAATAGAAAATAATACTAAGCGTTATTATAATTTTTAATATGAATATTGTTATTAATAATATTTTTATTGTGGACTAGGCTTATTTTCAATGCAGACAAACAGCTCTAATTATTATTATTTTTTTTTTTTGGTAAATGGCAAATTTTACGCACAGAAAATGTTATGAAGTTATCGATGCACCAATTAATTAACATATTTGAGGTCACCCTCTTAAACCATTACGAATGAGTCCTGATACGTGAAGATCCGATCATTAGATCAAGAGTTATTCAGGATGGTCTGATTTTTTTTAGCAGTGTATACCATTTTTCTTTGAGGTAAGAGATCTAGCTTTGGATTAGCATTTTTGTTTTAATTACAATTCCAGTCAACAAACATCTGTTTTACATTCCTCACAATCATTATGCAGTATTTCTTTAAGTGCATGACGTTTTCTAATCATATAAATTTGTACAACCTTTATTCTCTCATCTTTTAACAGGGACATAAAATTTTGAATTGTATTTGTATGGTCGCACATGGGATGTTAATATTTATGTTAAAGATAGATGGTGGAAGTTTAATGCTTCTCTCTTACTATTATCAACCAAAATGAAACTGAAATTTTAAAATTAATCCTAAATGACATATTCTTAGAAAATAATAAACTAGAGGGATAAACAGTTTTACGTATCTTGAAAGTATAACTGACAACAAAGGAGGAACTCATTAAGATATGCTAAATAGAGTAAACATATCCTGAAGCATTTATGCTATTCTAAATAAATTCTGGAAAAACATAACAAATTCAGCAAAGATTAAAATTTTAATATTAATGTTAAATCTGTTCTCTAATTATTTGAGACATGGCACTGCAATAAAAATAACATGAAAAATTTCAAGTATTTATTAACAACAGTTTAACAAGAATTTTACGAATCTAGTTGTTCCATAAAATGTGCTAGACAGAAGTCCTTAGAAAAGCAAAACAGGAATCAGTCGAGCTTTAAATTCAAAAACCAAAATGGAAATGGATTGGTCATGCTCTATGTAAACCTGAAAAATTAAAAGTAAGACAAGTTTTTGATTGGAACCCGCTGAGTAATAGAAAAAGAGGAAGACCTTAAAGTACTTGGCGCAGAACGATTGTAAGTAAATCAAAAATATTAGGAAGGACAGGGTGAGAGGCAAAATATTTGGCCATAAATAGAGTGAGAAGGAGAGCTATGATAAGTCTTATGCTCCAATTTGGAGTATGTGTATATTTTGTTTAAAATTTTTCATGACTTGTAGCTTTAATATTGCATTAACGGTTTTAGTTTCAACATTCTTTGCTTCTTTATATTTTAGAAAGTAAAGATACTGTTAAAAAGTTAAATATTTCTCGATTATCAAGATACACAGGAAAGGTGACTGGAAATGAAGATACAATATTGTTATGTGATGAAATAGACAAAGGTATTATGCATTTTCTGTTTTTCTTCTTTTCTTTTACATGCGTATTCTTTGTTTCAATAAACATTTACTCACTGAAACATTTTTTATTATCAAATAAACAAAACAAAAGAGATACTTGACCTTGCATGCTTCAAACCTTTATTTTAGTGTATCAACAAATGATAGTCTTTTAATAGTTCTATAATATTTTCAAATGCTTAATGTAGTTAAAAATGCTAACATTCCACTACATCCAAATACCACCTCATATTGGAAGATTAAACTGTTTCTAAGAAATGTAAGCATGAATTCAATGAGGAATATTCATCAAAAATCTTTGTTCTTTTTTTTTTGGGAAGTGATGGAGTCAAATGCAGCCTAATTGCTGGAAAAGTACTCTGGCGATGTACTATGGTACTGCTCTAATCCTAGACTTCAATAAAGGGAGTTGTTAAGGACATATTGGGGATTAAACATTTCCAAGTATTGTGATGAACACTACACTTTGCACAGTGCTTCCCCCCCAAAATGAAAGAGAGTTCAAGGAATGTACAAGAGAGCTTGAATTAAAAATGTTTTCCATTTGAAGAATATTAAGTACTCAATGGCTAGCTTATCATCCTTTTGAAAAAAGTTTGGTGCACAGCTCAAACACTTATGTAGTGCCTTAGTAAGCGTGACCCAAAATTCAAGAGTGAGTAAAAAGGCTTAGGCAAACTTGTTTTATGTACTATTCTAGACATTTTCTTGAAGCCCTTAAAAAACTGACATATATTTTCTGATTTTTAGAAATGTGATACGACACTGACTGAAGCACACAAATTAGTAATGCACAGAATTTCAAGGATCATGAGAGTCAATGATATAGAAAGGAAGACAGAGATAACTTAAGTGAAACAGAAAATTCTATGTGAAATATATTAATTTTACAGGCATTAAGCTACACAATAGATCTAAAGCTATATAGATCTAAGACCAATCGATAAAAAGTCTTTTTAAATGGCCATAAGATAAGATGTAAACACTGAAGCTTTACTTGAGGTGAAAAAAGCAATAAAGCATTGTGCAGAACATTTGAAATTGAAGAACAGTTTTCAAGAATATATTGAATCAAAGCTTAATTTTTTTTTTAAAAAAAGGAATATTTTTTACATTTTAGTCAAATTTGAAAAATAGCAAAGTGTAAAATATGAGTAAACTTTTAATTTTACACATAATTTTAAAAATCTTAGGCTTTATACTTCTAAACATTTTTCTTAACTTGTATACCAAACTATTTAAATTAAATAATAACTCCGAAATTCTATATAAATTTTGTAATAATGGGTTTAAAAAACTATAGCTTCTTAAAGCATTCCAAACAAGCTCCATTGGATTCAAGTCTGATTATCAAGCTTGCCACTCCATGCACTGAGTTATTCGCTGCTGAAAATAATCATCCATGATGCAAGCAATCATTGATGCCCTGTGCAATGTTGTGTTATTGTCCTGTAGCACAAAATCATCACCTATTGCACCAGCATAAGGGCCTACATTAACATAAAGAGTGTCATCTTTATACACATGATTGTTCACAATTCCACATGGAAAGATGTGCAGGTCGGGTTCCAAATTCTCTCCAATCAAACAACATCTATTATCACTTTGGAGGCTAAACCTGGACCCATCTATGAAGAGAATAGCCATCCTGTGGACATAATGCTGTGCCCACCTCAACATTGCCTTCTCTGGCGTGATGAAAGTGGCACACAAATGGCTGGTCGCCAAGTGAACTAACCGCGTCTGTGAAGTCTTCAGCGCACAGTAGACATTGACACCAATCTTCCGGTGACTGCATTAAAAGAGGATCTGAACTAACTCAGAGTTAGGGTTCTATTTCTCCTTATGAATAATAAAAAATATCAGTCATAAGCATTCGTTGTAGCATATGGCTCTCTTTGGCTAAACCTTCTAGGTGTCAACCTGTAGTTAAAAATTTTTTTCCAAAGCTTATGAACCACATAAGAACTCACATTTAGCCACTTCTATCTGACTTTGTTCTACCTCTAGTCTTTCAGTAAATCTCTGTCACAGTTCTTCAGACAATTGATGCCTGGAGGTCATTGTTAAGAATTGGCTATCTCAAACTTCAAATTTTAGAAACGCAGCTAAATTTGATGGTTTGCGATCAAACATACGATTTCATGCTAATTTCAGATGGCGTCATTCCATTACAGCGCCACTAGTTTATGTAATGCGGTTTTTCTTAGCAACTCTTTTTTTGACAATATACTCAAATTTAATTGGAATTGCTTATTTTTGGAAGAGTTATAGCTATTTTTGTAATTTTCCCTTAACCTATGATAAACAGTGTATAAGGATTAAGAAACGTCTTGAAAGTCATCTATCAGACCTTATTTTTCATAAAGTGTTTTTTTTTTTACCATTAATTCCTTTTTATCCATTATCATTCATCAAATCATGGCTCAGTAGTGCAAGGCATGCTGCCGAGTATGTATTGAGTATATCTTGCAAGAGATTTAAAATCTGCAAATGAATACTAAGTGTTGTGAGCTCTTGTTTAAGGAGATAAAGTTTTCACACTTTTCTTATAAAAATATTTATAAAATTTTTTATTTGGGAGTTAGCTTGGCAACCCACCCTTTTCTTTTTTTTTTGTTTGTTCTCCCACTTCTTCGGTTGCCACAAATTTTTTTTTTGTTCCTCCACTTCTTTGGTTGCCACAAAGTTTATTTTTTTTACGTTGATTTTAGTTTGAAAATTTTTTTAAGATACCAACTAACAGATCAAGTTACAAACGGTCGTGCCAGAATAATAAAACTGTCACCCTGAACTTTTTAAATTATTGGTTGTTTTATAAGAAAACTAATTTAAAAAAAGTGCATAATTATTTCTCATTGTATTATTTTATTACAAATTATGAAATATTTTACTTCATTTTTTCAGTGGCTAAACCTTTTATTAGGTTCATTTGGTTAAATTTATCCACCTGCTATTATTATTATATTTCAGATGATATTGAGATTGTGTTCTTCAGTTTGGACAATGATCAAAATGAGGATTGGAAAGAAAATGCAAAATTCCTTCCTTCTGATGTCCATCATCAGGTTGTTAAAAATATTTCAACATAATTTTGAATTTTTGGTATTTTCTTATGTTTTTCAACTTCTGTATCTAAAATAAAATAAAGTTTATTTTCTATTATTTATATTTGAAAATAACCTGATTGTAGCTATTTCTTGTTGCGAATATTTTTATGAATATTTTTGATCAAATATAGTCTTATTTTTATGTTATCAAAATCTTGTTTTATTTTAAATACTTGCTATTTTATATTATTTTATCTGTGTCAATGAACAGTCAGTTTTTTGGCTTTTAATGTTTATCTTATTAGCCTTATAATATTGAACCTAACCTGGAAAATAAAGGAACTCTGTGTTTTTGAAGCATTGGGACAAGCTTACCTTCAAGAAAAACTGTTTGATTAAAATTAAAAAAAAAAGCCTACATGTATCTGCATTTTACTTAACCTACATTTGGAGGTCTCATAATTAGTAAAAATGATTTTTCACCCATGATATATCTCTCCGTAGGAGTCTTTCAACCTGGATCACTGGTTGGTTCAAGTTGAGAGCAGTATAATAATGGACCAGCTGACAACAATAATTAGAGTAGTTACCAATTTTTGTAGTAAACATGGTCATATAGTCTACATCAAGCATCTTAAGTTTTGACTTAAAGAACATGAAATATGAGTTCTCAATCAAGATACTAAACGATTTTCGGTCAGTCTACATAGCTGAACTTCTAATCAAAAGATTTAATTCATTTCATTTTCATTAAATTCAAAATCATTCAACAGCACTCCTAATCAACTGGTTTAAACTTCTAGGAATCCTTTCTTGTTTTGAAAAATTCTAATAATTCTGTAATGACGTTTCTAGTATCCCATTATTTCTAAGCATTTAAAAATCTATTTCCTTTTAATTTTTGCATCTTAGAATATCTACACTCTATATCTTTTTCTTATCTCTCAACTTTAATTTAATCATCTTGTTTCCCTTTCTTATTGATTAAGCTATTTTATTCTTTGTTATAACTTATTTTTAATTTCTTTTGCATCTGTGTTTACATCTTTCATTCTACGTTTTCACATTTAATTGTTTTCAATATAGTGTGGAAATTATCCTTTATGTGGCATCATTCTTGCTGTTTCAGTTTTATTGCAAAACTGCATATGTTCTAGAAACATATTGGATTTGTTCTATTACTTGTTTAAAATAAGACTTTAAATAAATGTTAAAATAATTGACACTAAAAGTTTTATGATTTATAAATTTATCTAAGTAATTATTATTTGAGTAATTAATTTCATTAATTTATTTAGTTGTAAAATTAATTAAAGTTTACAAAATACATTGCATTTAACAATTGCCTAATAAAGTTTGAAGATATAGAAAATTTATGTTATATACACTTTAATGCAAGTGACAAATATTGATGTTTTACTTTGTACTTTGTTTCACTTATAAACTGTGCTTCATCACCATTTTAACTTGAGTAATATTTCGGTAGGTTGCTATATGTTTCCAAACTCCTCCTTTCAAAGAGAATATCGAAAAAGAAGTTTTCATTCAACTTCGTAGCAAGTCAAATGGAATGAAAAGTAATGCAGTGAACTTCCGTTATGTACCTTGTCACGGTTAGTGAAAGTTCTTTCTACAGTAGAAGATTTTTATAACCCAAATTTTGAAACATGTGAATTTTATGTTACATAGATTATTTCACATATCGTTGAACTTGTCTACCGAACATGTTAATGTTCAGCATATGAATCCAAATGCTTTTAAATAAAGAGAATTTTTAAAGGCCAAAATATAACAAGGATCCCATGGTTCTTAAAAACTGCTTAATTTTTATTTGGGAAAATTAGAGTCCTTGAAAGTACTTAATTTTGGTTTCAAGGTTTTTAAAAGTATTTAATTTTTCAGCATCACTATCCTTGATAAAAACAATTTTTCAGTTCAATTTTTATACACAAAAAGTCGTTCTAGAATTAGACCATGCATTGAGGGTAGAACTTTTCTGTAGCCTATATTCCTTTAAAACTAGGATGAGAAAACTATGCCACGTCAGAAAGCTCCAACCTATCTGATATTTCTACCTCGCCTTTGTCAATTAAAAAAAAATATTTTCATATTTTTTGCATTATGAAAATGAACGCTGTTTGTGAAAAATTTCTCACTATCATGGAAATTTTTTTAATAATACGCATTGTAAAAATAAAGAAACTGCCAAAATTTCTCTATTCTACGTCACTGACAATTTTAGAAAATTCAGGTACAGCAACAGGAGATTTGATAAATCAATAACTCGTTATATACCTCTAGAAAACTGTTATATTTAAAAAATTATATGCTCTAATAATAATCAGCATGCAGTTATATAAAAATTAAAACACTTTTAAAAGTATAAAATATAGTAATTTTCAAATAAATTTTGTCAGAATAATGGAGAAAAAAGGATTGAAACTAGTTACAAGAGTCAATAAATTGCTTGCGGAAAGTTTTTTATTGAGATTTTGTGTTCACAGAAAGTATCTCATTTTATATAAGTCTGCAGTATCTTATAATATAGCACCTATCTTCAATATTTGGTGGAAGAGAAGAATTATTTTGAAATTTTAACTGTTTAACTTTCAATAAAATGCAAAAAAAGAGAAAAGAAATTAAAATTTTTGTTCTTACACCAAAAAGAAATTTTTATAAAAGATGAAAAATAAAAAATATTATTTTATGTAATCTCTAATATAAGTATGACTTACATGAACGTGATTCTTCTAGCTATTAAATTTTTTAAAATGTACCATCTTAATAATCAAAATAAGTAATAATTTTTTAGAACTGTAAAATGAAACCATTACTCTGCGTATAATATTTTGATACTGCAAGGTTTTATGATTAAAACCTTTTGTAATAAATATTGATTCAAAAAATAATACAAATGAAACACAGTTTTATGTTGTTTTTTTCTCTTCTACATACGTTTTTGCTGTTAATGTTTTATAGCAATAAAATTATATATTTTTATAGAGTTGGAACCAGAATTAATAGTACAGCAAACAAAGAAACGGAAAAGACTGGCCGAAGATCTCCTCGAAGGTGACCTTTCTATGTCACTGGCAAGTTCTTCAAAAACTGAGCAAATAAAAGCTTTTGGTGACTTAGATGGTTAGTTTTGTTTTATTTGACTGTCTAAAGTTATACATGAAAATAGCGCTTTTATTATTAAATCTGAGAATTATATATTTTTCAACTGTAATAGAAGTCTATTTATTAATTTTCTTTTATGCAAAGGGGATATAGAGATGTGTTTTCTTATAAAATTATAAGTTAATATTAGTAATATTTTTTCAATAAATAACTTAATGGAATAGAAATAATGACTATTTAAATTATGTATTCAAAATTGTCATTTAACATCTTCTTTTCATTGCAGTCTTAATTGTTTGGCATTTTTGTTTTACATATATAGCTTTTTTCTGGTGTCAGATAAGTGCTTTTGCTCATATTTCAACCTTAACGTTACATAAGATTTTTGACATATGTATTTTCGTTGTTTTAGGTAATCAACTTTAGTTTAAAAATGCTTTAAATTTTTATAGATTACTAACTAAATACCTGTTATTAGGGGCTGAAAAAAAGTAAGCTATCAATATATTAGTACTAAACAACACTTCAAAATCATGAACAAAATTAAAAGTAATTTACTAACAATGAATAAAGTTAAAATAATTAAATTTTTTTATTTATAATATTTGTTTTTCTAGGTGGCTTTATATTATTAAATTAAGCAAAATACTTTTTTAGTAGTTCTTATATAAAGATTAACTGCACTCAATATAATTTGGCATTATGCTGTTGCTTAATGCCAACTGATTATAGTTAAAATTTACCACATTCAAGCAGTTTTCTCCAGTACTTATTTCTTTAGAAGAAGAATAAAAAATTTAAATCTTCCAAGTATTGATGCAGTTTTAAATAGTGTCAAATATAGTAACATAATACATTGTATGTGTTTAGTATATTTGGTATCTCTTAAAGCTGGACCAACACCTTAATACTAGTAGTACCTATTGCCAAAATTAATTTGGCATCATTGGTGTCGATAATAATAATTTAACCATTTTATATGTTTCTCCTAAACAAATTAGCATCTTTCCTCCCCTTAATTTTGCTTTTTAAAAAGTTCAATCACATTAATGTGACCACCTGTCTAATGTTAGAATAACTACTTTTCACAAAAGGACTTCTGAGAAATGTTCAGGAAGAGAGCCAATTGGATTCTCGAAGGTTTTCACTGTAAGGTGGAGTGCTGTGGCTCTGAGAGTGCTGCAAACTCTGTGCTGTGTGCCAGCTGCAGTAGGTTACACAGTTGAGGATCCATGCCGCGATCAACGCAATCAAGGTGGTCCTACAGATTCTCCATTCGTTTTAAATCCAGGGAGTTTTGTGACCAAGGTAGTTTGGTAAACTCATCCTGGTGCTCATCGAATCATGCATGCACACGCCAATCTGTATGACACAGCTCATAGTCCTGCTGGTAGATTCCATCATTCTGAGAAAAAACAATTAGCATTTAGGGGTGTACATGGTTTGTTGGAACAGATGTATACTTGTGTTGATCCATCTTGTCATCCATAATGATGAGTGCACTCTGAAAACATTCTCCAGGCCATAAAGCTCTTTTCTCTAGCTTGGACCCATCTAGCAATAGTTTCCTTCTGGTCTGTCCTTCATTGAAAATTTTTAAGGTGTTTTATGTTGTATATGCAAGCATCCATTTATTCAATAGAGTATAAAACATATTCAATGGAAAAAACCACCTGTATCCACTCAGTGGACGTTAAGTTGTTGTACTGGCATGCTAATTCCGGCCTTCGTTGTTTATTTTATTGTATACATTGCAAACATTGCATTTCATAGCATTGTATTGTATGCACTAAAATTGGAGGTATGGCAGTGTGGCTAATAGTATGATAATTGAAATGTTTAGTTATCCCTTTTGCTGTTATGTGAGGTGGTGCAGCATTTTTATAAAAAATTAATTTTTCTAAAAAGTTATATCACATTATTTTAAGTTTTAGAATTTTTATTCCTTCAAATTTTTATGAGGAACTTAAAAGTCATCTCTTTTTTAAAATTTTAAAAACTGTTAACTCTATTAGTAATTTTTTCTATGAGGGTATAAGGACCAATACAATAGGCCTTTATAGTTATGCTATATTTTCTCTCGTTATATTTTTACTTTTTTATCTTCTTAATTCTCATTTTTCTTTTAGGTTATCTAGGATTGAAACCTCCTCTATCAATGTCTATTTTTGAAACTGGTGAATCATCTAATGATGATAAGCCATCTAACGAGTTGCCAGTTGAAATACAAGACTCCTTTAACTTAAACTTATTCGATGAAGTAAATTTTGATGGTCTCATTGATAATCTGGCATCTCTAAATATTAAAGAAAAGACTTCTGAGGGGATAATGAATAAAAGCTGCTCTTCAGAAGCAGAACAGGAGCAAATACTAAAAAGTAGTGTTACAAATCAGATCAAAGGAAGCAGAAAGGATACATTTTTTAAATTTCTTCCAACGTTAATAGCTTTTGAAGATGAAAACGAAAATAAGTAAGTTTCTACAAATCTTTCAAAATGAAAGGAAATTGTTTTTATTTCTTGAATGTACAATTTTTATAGTTCTTTTTTCGTGTAAACTCAATTACTTTTATATATTTATATTGCTTGTAGTATCTACTTTGAATATTTTACTTGAAGGTATTCCTTAAAGTAGTGTCTCTTATATTTTAAAAATACAAATATCCTTTTGTGTTCTATTATATTAACAACAACATTTTTAAGATTTTTATATTCTCACCAAATCAGTCAATACATTTTTGCAGATTTTGTGGCAGTTTTTGTATGCTTTTATCACACTATTTCTGTGCCATGTCTTTGAGAAAGCATTTAATTTTATTCTTTACTTTGTTATTGTACCAAAATTGTTTAAAGTCATAGTAGTCAACTTTATGTTCGCTCTAACCATGATAAATACTGACAGACACTATGAAACTCTGTTAAAATTCAGATGTGCATTTCTGACCAATAAAAATGAATGTTCAGCAAGATTCTCCACAACATTGCACACTCATACATCACCTATCAATCCATACATACTTTTAATCCTTACAAGTATACATACTTTTGATGTCTCAAAGTTGACGGGATGGCTTTTGTTTCACTGTACTTTAAGGAAGAGGTCTGTGTTCGCGCATGTGCGACTGCCGCGCCACCCTTGTGTGAGAGACCTTTATATATACCTTGAGAACTTCATAAATGGCGGACGTAGTCCGCGAGTATTTAAAATAAAGTAATCTACAGTCCATTGCAAACCAGTGTTGTTATTTGAGAAAAATGGACATTTTGAGCTATCGATTAGAGTGACCACACAAACAGTCTGTTTCATCGGCATTATAAATGTTCTGTGAGGAATAGTCAAGAGGAATTCTTATAGGGAACATCATGGAAAGGCGTAATGAAGGGTATGAGAGATTCTTTTGAGAATTCTTTACTTCGGTACAACATTGCAGTGATTTTTAACGAAAAAAGTAATTTTTTACTTTGAAAAAATTATTTAACATGACAAGGTTTTCGGGATATCGCGAGTATTCTGTATATATATATATATAAGTATGTATACATATACACTCTATAACAAAAAAATCAATGCACCAAGAAGGAGTTGTCCTATTGAAACGAAAATTGGTGGATAGGAAGACAATGTACAGAATAGTAAATGATTAAAATTTCAGAACAATTGAATAATTTATTGCAGAGTTACAGTAGCAAGTTCAATAAGGTGTTGACCCGCCTCTAGCCTGGATACAAGCCAATTGTCGATCCAATTGTCGAACGAGGTCATCAACATTCCGTGCCAGATGCAATCGCCTTCCCATCATATTCCAGACATGCTTGATGGGAGAGGTGATCTGGCAGGCCAAGGAAGAGTTTGACAAGCTTGCAGACAGTTCATAGCAGCATGTGCCGTATGTGGTCTGGCATTGCCTGCTGAAAAACCAGCTAAGGGCGCTGCAAAAGGAACGGTAGCAAAACAGGTCTTAGGATGTCGTCGACGTACCGCTGTGCAGTAAGTGTACCTCTAATGACGACCAAAGGGTTCTGGCTGTCAAAGGAAATGGCACCCCAGACCAAGCATGTCTTCTCCAAACACGTCTTCGATGATCGTCAGGACACGGTTGGAAGCGGGATTCGTCGCTAAAGATTATATGTCCCCAGTTGGCATCATTCCAGCCTGATCTGTTCAAAACATTCATGCATACGACATTTCAAAGCAATCAGATGATTGCTTCTTGGTGCGTCAAAACCTGAGAAAATGTTTTTTTTTTGCAGCGTTGGTATGCTAAATTTCACCGAAACAAAGAAATTAAGTTTTTATTAACGAGAAAAGTATTTTAAACCCATATTGATTTTTTACAAAAATTGTTCGCCAAAAAATGGCAACTAATATATTTTAGTTCGCGGGCCACAAAAAAAGGCTTCGCGGGCCGGATGCGACCCCCGGACCGCCAGTTGGAAACCCCTGTTAAAGAGTGTATATCGTTACACACATATCTTTCAGTTTTCTCAAGAAATATTTAAAGAACAATTTTATAACTTCAAGCATGTTTAGATCATGTGATTTCTCATACATATCAATGAAGTTTAAAGCTTTTTGAGATTTTAGGAACCCACAATAAATTACAAACGGAAAAAATTTTTTGAACACCCTATGCTGAAAAATGTCGGAATAGTTTTGTAACTTGCAACAGTTATTCTGGTTATTATATGCAGTAATTGCACAAAATTTTATAATCTTAGCTTAAATATTTATAGAAGTATGAACATTTTTATAAAAAACTAACAAAATTTTAGGAGCAATTTAAAATTAATTACAATGTTATTGCTTTAACATTTTAGAAAAATTCGTTTAAAACTTCACAAGATATGAGTAATTAAAGTAGTTCCCTTATACTGTGCATGCGTGGGAAAAAATCAATATATTTTTTTCATAATTTTGTAGCGAATCGTATTTGGTAACTAATGAAAAAAGTCTGATTTGAATATCTTAAAAATTAAAAAAGTTTTTAGCATTTTTCTAAGTAGTTTTTATATTATGTAGCTTCAAGGAAGCTCAAAATGATAATGGGATTTCTACAAATATTATTTTGTATCACAAGACAAAATTTAATAACAAATGATAATACCTTGCAATAAAATTCTTATACCAAAATGTGATTTAATAAGGAAAGAGAAGATAATTTTGAGTTTTATTTTAAAAAGTTCAAAAACTACTTGAAACTTTTAAATTTTTAAGATAATTATGTCAGACTTTTTTTTATTAGTTGCCAAATACAATTCTCTACAAAATTAAGAAAAAATAAATTTTTCCCACACAATGTGCAGTATAAAAGAATTGCTTCAAGTACTCATATCTTGCCCAGTTTTAAAAGAGTTTTTCTCAAAATGTCAAAGCAATAATTTTGTAATTAATTTTAAATTGTTCCAAATGAAATTTTTTTTTTAAGTATTAAAGTTATAGCAAAAAACGCGAAACAACAAATTAGCTTTTTATAAAATGTCCATATCTCCATAAATATTTAAGCTAGATTTACGAAATTTTGTGCAATTGTTGCATATAATAACTAAAACCGCAGTCACAAGTTACAAATTTATTGCTACATTTTTGTGATAGGGTATTCAAAAACACTTTTTTCTGTTTGTAATTTATTATCAGTCCCTCAATCCTTTAAAAAGTTTAAACATCATTGATATATATGAGAAATTGCATTCCCCAAACACTTCTAAATGTATAAAATGATTCTCTAAGTATTTTTTGAGAAAGATCAAAAAATGAGTTAGTATAGATGAATTTTCCATTATTTTGCCAACCCCTTTATATATAGCCCTTTATATATACCCCTTTATATATAGCCCTTTATATTAGCAGTGTGCTAAATACATGCTGAAAATACAAATATTTGAGATTCACTAAACAATCCACATATTTATAATGTCTAAAGAATAGAGAACAATCAAAGTCAGAAGCTAAAAAGCAACTTTGAATGATTCAAAGTGATAAAAAAATTTAAAGAAAGCTTAATCACATGTTTATTAAATTGTATATAATAGCCTTTAATATCTTGATAAGGAACTTATTTTTCATTTCTCTGAGTACAAAGTATTTTGCACTGACATATTAATTTTTTTTTTTTTCAGTTTCTAATTTTATTAAATTTGTCTAAATGCATCAGTAAACTTGTTTTCTGATAAAAAATTAAAATATAAACAGCTAAAGAAATATATTTATTTTACATTTTCTTATAATAATAATTGTTTGATAAAGTTGACATAAAATTCTTGTTCTGATTTTCGTTAATTTTCTAAAATTATAAAGTCATACTGATTTTATAACTGCTAATAAAAAATATAGCCCTAGTTTTATTTAAGTTGTCTTTTTTATTTTAGTATCTTGCATTTGTTTGTTATTGAAGAAAGTGAAGATGTATCTTTGTTATTAAAAATGTTGGAATATGCTCCTATTGATCTTCTAAACCAAGTCAACAAAATGCATATGGTACATCCTTTATAATTTTTTTTTTTCATTTAGAAGAAACTATTTCAGTTACTTAAGTATGTCAGTGGTACCTCTCAAACGCTGCCAAGTTCACATAAATGTGATTTTAGATGAAATGGTTTCCCATTTGATAAAAACCATTAACATTTATTATGACAAGCAGTGATTATCAATTTATATATCAAGCTTCAAAATTGGGCAGTAGTACCATTTAAAGTGTGTTGCCAAAGTTTATCTGAAAATAAAAATAAATTATTAATTTTACATAGTAATAAATACGCAATAAATACATAGCAAAACACAAAAATTTAAATCTACTTAATGCATAAAATTATTTTATACATGATTTCTATTTTATTTTATACATGATTTGTGTGGTTCTATCATATTAATGATAATCCTAATTAACTATTTGTTTATCTGCTATTTTTATTTTGAAAAGCCAAACTTGCATTGTAATTATAGTAATACTGATTATATTTTTAAAAAATTAAATTTCTAATTAGACTATTTGGGTCACAAATCCATAGCTAAAAAAAGTTAGTAAGGTAATTAAAGATAATTAAAAGTATGTATTTAATGAATTATTTCAATTAGTTGAAAGTTGCAAAAGTATAAAACAGTGCTGAAGTAACATAAAAGAAATTTCCTAAAATACTTTTATGTTTCACTTAACCTACTTTTTTTACTTTCTTGATTTGGCAGAGTTAGTCACACATAGTCCTTCATTGCGTAATTGCATAGTGCATTTCTTCGATTGATCGCCTTTACTTATTCATTTCAAATTTTGTTTACTATTTTTTAATAGTATAATTTTCTGAAAATTTTATTAATTGGCTAAAATTGTTTATATATTTTAGAAAATGCTTATGTACACAGACAATCATATACACAAACAAACTTTACAGAACTACGGAATTAAAAAATCATAATCTTCCCTTTACATTTGTAATGTCAGTCATTCATTGTTTCTGAGCATAAGTCTCAATAAATTACTATTTTACTGTAGGTTTTTTCTCCCATTGTCAATGTTAAACCACTTCTCTCTTTTTACTGTGATACTTAATTCCAGAGTAATTCTCGCTCCCAAAGTCTACAACTTAGGGGCAATGACATGATAGAGTTATTTATATACAGTAAATACTTCAGTTCCAGTTGTACAGAGGGATGTTCTCTCATCTCCAGCAATTAAAAGTTCGCTTGCTCAAAGAGCAGCTCTCTAGTGGACCTTCTACAGCTTAGCAGCAACAGGCTATTTATACAGACAGGAATCATAGAAATCCTATTTTACAAATATTTCCCTCTGGAATAAGATGATGGTCAAAAAAGAAACAATAAAATGTAAACCAGAATCTCTGATCCTGTGATCTATGGGACATTTTCACATTATTCTGCAAAATATTGACCTTATGGTCACAATAATTAGATCTACAAAGCAGGTTTAGGACTTTCAACTTGCCTTGTATATGTTTATAAGTCACAATTAAGTTATCTTTTAAAGGGATAATGTAATTACTTATTAATTGATGCCTCTTCATGTGTTCCTACTCAGATACTACGAAAATACTATTTTTTTGTAATTGTATATTGGAGGATGTGAGACAACAATATTTTATTTTACTTATTAGGCTTTTACTAGTGTCATGAATATATAAATAGGCCAAAGAAGCTGTTAACCTTCAACAAACCAATACCGCTATGTAAGCGGCATTGCATTTCCACTTCCTCAGTGGAAATGCAGAATAATATGGTGATAAATCATTTTATAATTTTAATTATTCTTATAAATTGTATGATTACAAATAATTTAACTATAAATTAATAATTAATATTATCAATAATTTTTAAAATTATACCTGGTAGAACTGTGATATCCCAGTAGTTAGAGAATTGTACTTTGGTCTGGAGGGGCTGGAGTTATATCCTTGACTTTGCTAAAACCCATTGAGTGCATGCGTTATACATGCTCATAAAATTTTTAGAATCAAAAGTCTTGTGGTCGGTCACTGAACAGTACCATTGGTATAGGGATCTGGAGAAAATTTTCTTCTCCTTCCTATGTCTAATTTGAGAAAGTGGCCACATGAACTCTTTGTGCTGCATGCTATTTGCAGGTTTCCAAGCCAAGACCTCCTTTCACCCTTGCTGTGCTCTCTTTGTCCAACAAAAGGCAAATGGCTATTGAGCTTGGCTTGGCCAAATGGTGGAACAACATTATACCTGGTGATATGTAATCTTGAAATACTTCTGCACCATTAGGAGTAAACATGCATACCCCCCTTTTTACTGATATTGCGTAAATTCCAAATCCAATATTACAAAAAAGTGAAAATATTTAGTATATGGCAAGAATAGTAACTAATATTATTTGTATAAAAAAATCACTTATCAAGTTTGGCTGACTAATGAGTTAATATAAATCATTAATTAATTACCATGCTATTATAAAGTTTTTTTTAATGTGTCAAATCAACTAACACTCAAATCAACCTATTATTTTTTTGCACAGACACCACTGTTGATTGCTGTGAGTAAAAATTTATGGAAAATAGTCAGAATCCTATTGAAGCATGGTGCTGATCCAAAAGTCAAAGATAAAAATGGGAATAATTGTGTACATTTAGCAGCTATGTTTAATTTTCCATTTTGTATGAGAGAAGTTTTAGCTTCTCTATTAGGGGATTCCACACAAAAGTACCTTCTAGATATTAATGGTTTAAACTATGATGGTATGTTTTCATTTCTAACTGTCTATTTTTTTATTTTTTAAGGAACATTTTTTTTGTATTGATGATTTTAATAGTAATAGTTAAGTATATTATAATATTTTCTTGTTTAGCATTAGTTTTTATCTTATGAGTTTTTTTTTCTTGTTGTATGACATTATTTTCTCTAAAAAAAAACTCTGGATAAGTATATAGCTCAGTTAGATTTATGAGAAAATCAATTTTTATTCAGCTAATACAAATTTAAGTGTACACCAAATTCTTCACTTAAACAAAATGCCTTGAAAATGCATAATAAAAAGTTCTAACAACAAATGTGAATATGATTAAATTTAAGCTGATAATGTTGAGCTCTGCAATCCTGAATAGCTTCTCTGGCCTCTTTTCTTGGAATGTAACCATCAAATTTTGTGGTTACATTCCAAAGTGTTAAAAAAAATTGCATTGGTATAAAAAATCATTCTAAAATATGACGTATTTGATAGCAAGTAAAAATAGCTAATAAGTTTATGTAACTACTTTTATTTGTATATTTTTTAAATAAATAGTCATATCTCGATTTTATGAACTTAAAGAATGGAAATTAACATTTCAGGATATTTTTTAATAATCAAATTTTTTGACAATAAAATCAAATATTTTTTAACAATTCTGTCAAAATAAACGTTTGAAAAGTTCTGTAAAAACATTTGTTTTGTCAATGTCTTTGCTTTTTAATTTGATTTTGCATTTCGTGGAAGTTCTTTGGTTCGGTGTTACCGACACTATTCTTTCTTCATAAATATCAGTTACTTTTGATTTCATGAACTTGCAAGTTCTTTTCAAATTTTATGAACAGATATTTTTATCTGTTTTATCTTCTTTAAGAATGAATTTTTCTTACAAATTCATTTCAAATATGGTAATCTTTTTCTTATTATTTGTCAAGAAATGATTCATAAAATTGTTCAGGAAAAGTTTTTAAGAAAAAGTTTTTTTCAAAGAAGCATTTTAAGTTCTTTAGTAATCACAAAAGAAATAAAAAATTTAGCAATCACAAATATTTTGTGAAATTGAGTGTTGATGACTAATGAGTTAATGGTCACGGAGAAATGAGTTTAGCTAGAAGAAATTTCTTCTATTAGCAACATAGAAAATGTCTGAGGAAGTCAGATTTTCTCAGAATGTTTGAAATTTTAAGTTCATGATTAAAGCATATTTAAAAAAATTAGCTTTGGAATTTTCATTCAATTTTTGTAATAGTTTGTTTTAAATTTTTGAATGCAAAGTTTTTTTAAGTTTTATTTTGATGTTAATTATTTAAAATGGCTCCCAAATTTGTTTGTGTTCGACTTAGTGGTATTCTCCCAAATTAGACTCATAACGATGTTAGTTTAATTTTGAACACGAAATATGGCTCTTAACATTATAATTTTTAAGATTTGATTGTCTTAGTCTGTTATTTTATTAAAAATTTTAGTAGCATAAAATACAGTTTATTTTTTTTCTTTATTACATTTACATTTGTTAATATTAAAACCATAAATTAGAAACCAATTATAAGACTTTTTTTCAGGTCTTGCTCCTTTGCATTTGTCTATTATAAGCAATTCTGAAATATGCACAAAACTGCTTTTCGAAGCCAACGCAAATGCCAATATCACTGATGGAAAATCTGGGAAAACACCTCTCCATTTTGCATATGAGAGAAGTCCTGACTTGATTGCATTTTTACGGACACAAGTTAGTTTATTCTATACTACATACATTCTATACTGTTGCTATACATTGAGTAGTTAAAAAGTTTTTAATATATTATTTTTGATTGATTAAAGTCATTCATTTCAGTCTGAAATAGATCCTGATGCTAAAGATTACAGTGGTAATATACCTAAGTCATGCCTACCTAGTACATCTAACACTTCTTCACCTATCATACTAGAGCTTAATGAAAAGGTAATAATGGAAATTAATGTGAAGATCAAGGGTAAAGAACATTTTCCGTCCATTAAACTGATTCTGAGAAGAAGAAAAAAATATGGAAGTGTGCAGACAAGAACCGTTTTAAACCAGAACGGCTCATTTTCTCTGTGTAATAACTCTGGGAGTGAACTGATTTTTTCATGTTTTTGATTTGACAAAACTTAATAAACTTCAAAATGCAACACATTGTGATCCGATTGTCCTTTTTGTGAAACTCAAGCAATTAATCCTTCCAAATTAAATGGTTCTTCACCCTTGATCTTCATTTATTTTGATGGTTTGCTAAACTTATCAACCAAACTTTTCGCCAATGCAAACTTTCTGAGTAAAAATAAATCCAACTGTTTATTTTTTTCTTGATTTAAATGACGTTATTTTTTTAAATAAATAATTAGATAAAATAGCCGAAATTGCCTGAGCCAGCGAAATGGAAAAGTATACAGTTTTTACTGCGGAAAATTTTTAAAAATAATTTTGAAATCCCATTTCGGATTTTTTCTTATAGTAAAATCTTTTGATTAAAAATTTTTTTTTCAATATCTGAACAATATTTTGTTTTAGTTACTTATTTTGGAAATTGAAAAAATGCTTTTAATATGATGCTTTAGTAAGGCTGAAAAAGCAAAATAATTATGAAGAAAACAAAATCACTTACAACACACATGAACTTTTTGTTCGATAAAAGGAATCTAGCTTTTGGTTTGGAAGATTGAAATTTAGTTGGATTTAAAAGCGTGTGTGCCTTAACAAATAGAAGTTTTTTACAAATGCATGAAATCACTTTTTTATCGCACTGGTAGCAATCCTCATACCTCGGATCAAAACCACTTGTCTTTTCACTGAGTAAACCTATTTTATAACTAGTAGGCAAATATGTTTATTTGTTTGGTAATCAAATGTAAAGAAATCTTTCTTTTTCTAATACATAAACTCTGGTTTTTACTCTTTATAAAATTGAATACGCATTGCTTTTATGAAGTGCAAGGTTGCGACCGATGACTATAATGTGTCCATTTGCAACTATTTTCAGACTACAGTAACTGTGTCAACTTTTTTTGTCTAAAAAGGTTGAAAAGCTACTATTTTCGCCCAAAGGCAGCTATTATGACTTTCTTTTCATTTATAGCAAACTTCCTTCGATAATGTCAAAGGAAGATAAAGAGAATTAAAAAAAACTTAAGTTTTTTTCAATAAAGACTTGCAAGGAATTAGATTAGTTCAAGGCACGATTGAGGACAACCTGCATTTGAAACAGAAAGAAAAAGAACATGAGACTAATAAAATAAAAAAACATAATAGTAATAAAAGAAAACAAACTCGGATTAAATTTATTTCCAAAATCTCGGATTTCCTGTTGTTTCATGTTATTTCAAAATTATGTGATATTCCCTAGCTGTGTAGTGTCATGTTATTCATTTCTCAATTATTTCAAACCTTAATACTCGTCAAAAATTCTTTTTAAATAATTAATGAGAAAAAATGCTGTTCGGAATGCTATTTGCCATTTTAAACTCAAGAAGTATGTGTTTTTTGAATAATTTAAGAGATAAAAATGTGTAGGACTATTTGAAATTTCCTTATTTCAATCTTAGATTTTGAAGCTATTTACTTCTTCAAAGAAACATTTTTTTTTATTGTAGGTATCTTTAAAATCAAAATGCTCTGAGATAAACAAGATTGGATATAAAGATGGTAATATTTTTAAACAACGTTATTATTATTGTTTTATGTTTATTATATTTTTTTACAGGTTATATTTTACATAATCTTTGTGTAATTTAAACTGGCTGGCCACTGAAACGGGAATTGTCTTAGAATTTTAGCAATTTGGAAAAATCGAGAATTTAATTAAAACACCCAAGTAGCCAGGAAAAATGAATTTATTTTAGTTTCAAATTTAGAAAAACAATATTTTGCCAAAAAATTGCTTTTGTTATACTTAATTTTCTTTTTTCAGTTATAATAGCAAGCAGTCGTGTTTTTCAATGTATTTTATGTACAAAAATAAGCCACAACTGAAAAATTAATAATTCAATCGATATCACCGATTACAAAAATCGAGGAGGGGAGATTTGATAAAAGCAGTTTGAATAAATGTGTGAAAAGTCTAGGAATTTTTTTGGGGGGTGTTTGTTGCCATATAAAAATTTTTTGTTTTTTTTTCTTGTGTTTTATAAATGTATTATTGTGTTATATATTCTCAGAACTCTCATGTGCAACTCTGCAGTATTTTGCTAGAAATTCTTAATTTCATGCTTCATTTTTCGCCCTCTGAAATCGAACCAAACATATCTCTCGAATTTTCGCTGATCACATAGACCAATTAAACATTGCCAATTTTTTTTCCTTAATAGCAAAAGAAAATTTTATTACTCTTCTTAATTTCATGGTTGGTGAACACCCATTGTTTTCGTCACTGGCAAGCTAAGAGCCTTCTCTTGCTATTCTATTTATATATAAGTACCTAAACCTTTGAACTTGGAAACTTTGAATATCACTGTTAAACTTATTTCCTTTTTTTTAAATTAAATGTTAGGTTATATTTTTAAACTATTGTATTGTCTCCCTTGCTCCACAAACCCCTACACATATTATATATATATATATATATATATATACACACACATATGACTTTCTTCAACTTAAGTGAATTTGTATTATTTTAGTTACTTTAACTATTTGATTGTTGACCACGCATTACTATACCATCTATTATAAAAAAAAATTATTAGGATATTATGATTATTAGGGAATTTCAATAGTTTTACCTCTTTAACTGTTAACGTAGAATTAGTTTAATGTAAATCTTTTTAGTCAAGGAAAACCACGTTTTCCTTAAGTTAGACAGTTCAGTTGTGAAAAATTGCCTAATTAGTAAAAATTTACATAAATTTGCACTTGTATTTNTTACTTTAACTATTTGAATACCATCTATATAACCATCTACTGTACCATCTATTATTAAAAAAATTTTATTAGGATATTATGGATATCAATAGTTTTACCGCTTTAACTGTTAACATAGAATGAGTTTAATGTGAAACTTTTTAGTCAAGGAAAACCACGTTTTCCTTAAGTTAGACAGTTCAGTTGTGAAAAATTGCCTAATTAGTAAAAATTTACATAAATTTGCACTTGTATTTCAAGAGTTAAAGGGTTATTTTTTTATAAATTAAAAGAATAAATAAATTGAATTTTTTATAGAGTCGGTTATCATTCATTGGGTGACCCGAAAAGGATGGTTTAAAAACTCCATTAAATAAAAATAGAAGCAGATAGAACTGTACAGTTTGCTGTGTTCTACTTAGGGAACTAAAATTTATTTTAATATTTCAAAATTAGTTTCAAAAATTGTAAACAGAAAGTGCTGCTGTCTAGAAAAAGTCTTAAGAAATTCTTAATGCTGTATTTTTCACATCGTTCCAAATGAAAAGTTTGCACAAACATCTGATAATTTTTTCTTCACACTTCCCTGTTCCTTCTTGCAAAGGGTAATTATTTTTAAAACACTATTTTATTGTTAGTTTTTTCTTAATTAGAAGTGCCATGTCTTGATGAACTTTGTAACTATTTTTGAAATATAGTAGAAAAAATATCTGGGTTCCTAATCCAGAACTCGTCAAATCATACATTTTTATCTCTTTCTGCATTTCTTCAATTGATTTCTTAAATTATATTCATCATTTTTTACTTATATAAGGCAATACTCAATAGTGAGAAGTGTATATGCTATATCATGATATGTATTATAATATAGTGTACATATACTTCACATTATTAGGATTATTTACTTCTGTATTTATGACATTTAATCTGTATTTATGTTTATATAAAATACTAAAAAGAAATTTCTTATTAACAATTTCGAAGAGTTCAACATATTTATTGCTTTATACTTAGAATATAAAAATGTTTTTAAATAATATTCAACGCTTCTAGTTGTAAAATGTTTAGTTTTTAAATCTAAAACAACAAAGAGGTATTTAAGTTTATTGATTTCTAAATTTTCTTTGTTATTTATAGAAAAGCAAATTAACTCATGTGAATTGCATGATAATAAGAAAAGTCATATTTATAAAAATGAGGAAGCCTTTTGCAAGGAATTAGATTCAAATGGACTTTGGAAGAAACTGGCATTATATGTAATGGATGAAAAAGAATTGAACACAATTGCGATTATGGATCCTAATCCTACCCGGACTGTTTTAAACCAACTCAAAGTAAGTAAATCAGTTATTTTAAATGTGGTTTGATTTATATTATCAGTACTTATCATAATAATTAACAATTTATCAGCATCATCTTGTATTTACAAGCTTTTACAAGCATTATTGTACAAGCTTTTCTCTCAGCTGAATTTTTTTTTGTTGTACATCACATAGTACCAATTTTTATGAATTAACTTAAAAGTTATTAATTTAAACACTTCATTCCACACAAATGAATTTTGGAGACAAATGAATCTTTGCTGATAGGATAAGTGTACATGCGCAAATATTTGGTAGATGAAGTTTTCAATGTGTTTCGACCAAAAAATACTGTTTTTATAATAGTTCCAAACAGTTAGAGTTAGAAAAATATTTATTTAAGTCTCACTTTTTTTCTGAATATAATGTACATTTTCATGCAAAGTAACTTAGTTGTTGAATTTCAAAGTTAAGACCAATCTGTCTTTCCCCAAATAGTAAAGATGTATATTTTTATGCATTTTTAATGAAAGAAATCCTTTATTTAAAAATGAAAAAACAATGGTTCTTAATATAAACAAAACTTAAACTGCTTACTCATTTAAAATGTACATCAGAATTTCATAAAAAAAATTTATCAACATGGCACATAAAAACTTTATATTTTGCAATTAATGGTATGTTTAATATGGTCTTTCAAAATTTTTTAACTAATTCAAAAGTAAAAACTATAAGGATTGAAAAATGTAATGGTATGATAAAAAGCAATGGTTTTTATTGTCTAGATCTAATTAACAACTTTCACTTTTTAAAACCGAGAAGAAATATTCGTCTTATTTATATTTTTTTCATAGGTTTGGCAGTAATGGTAATTTTCTTAAAAATTTATTTTGATGATTAACCTCCAGGAAAGACCAACCCTATGTAGCGACCAACTCTATTTATGACTACTTTTGGGAGGCACCGAATTTTTTCAATAGACTTTGTGTTGAAGAACACCTTTAGGAGAGACCATTAAAACCTCTCCCAGTGACTGGGAGAACATCAGCACCAAATGCAAATAAGATCAAATAAGGAAGCACGAAAAAATATCAAAATTTAACAAAACATATAAGTAGATTAAAATGTATTCAAAATATTTGTGTGAGGCTATTTTTGACGATATAATCGCATGATGCAGTCAGAGTGCATGAAGGACAATGCTATCAATGATTTACTTTTAGAGTTGAAAGTTAAATTAGAAAAGAAGCTATTTTTAGACAAAACAAGCATCTTAAATAAACAAATCTCTTCTCACTTTTTAAAGCTACCGTAAACCGGGGCGAGTCTATCCATTTTTTCAGTTTGTCAACTTTCAAGTGGTCAAACTTTTGTAAATATTAAAGAAAAAAGGTTTTTAATAAGTGTTTCGGAATCGCTATTTATCCCTCTTTAAAGCTGTGAAATCGATTTTAGAAAATATTAACAGTTACGCTGTTACTGTATATTTTTATAGAACTGCTGACAAATCTCTCGTATGGGGCGAGTCTACCCATTCTACTAAAATGAATGTTAACATTGTAAATAATCAAATTTTACTATTAAATTGTTATTTTAGTTACTATATAGGATATTTATGAAGTAAAATTCATAACTTTATTATATATTCCATTTTTTTATTCATAAAATAACACAAATTGAGTATTTGATCGATTATCACATTTTGATCACAGTTTTGTTTTTATAATCATTAACATTATAAAATAACATTTTTTTCTGATTATTGTTGATAAAAATAAATTAAAATTAATATAAATTTACAATTAAATAATTAATAAATAATAATAATTAAAGATTATTAACAAAATCGAAATTCAAACATTGGGAATCATGAAAAATCCTTTTCCCATTCTTTTGGGAGGTAATAATAATTTATAAATAATAATTTATTTAACTTGCATTAAATAAAAAAAGTTAATTTTGTAATATAAAAATTGAAAAAATAGGTAAAATAAACATATTTTATATTTACATTTATATTTAACCTATAAATTTTCTTATTAATGATAAATTTATCAATGCAGAATTAAAATAATATACTCAAATTCATTTAAAATGACTTAATTTTAATATAAACAAAGTTCTAAATTATATTATTATGCTTTATTAAAACTAAATACGAATGGGTAGACTCGCCCCGCGAATTCTGGCTTTTTGTTTACAACAGCAAAACTTACATTCTTTTTGTTTTTTTTCATATAAAATTAATGTAATCTTAGTCTTAGATAAGTTTATCACTTAACCAAAGTGAAAATAGTAATAATAATAATATACTTACGGAGCACCAACTAAAAGTTTGCTGATTTTCAATACAAATCTCTCAAAAGACGTTTGAACAGGTCGGTTAAAAAGACACCAAATAAATAAAAACGGATCAAACTACTACAGCGCCATCTTCCTTAGAGTCTGAACTAAGTCCTCCGTCGGTAAAATTTTTTTTATTTGCAATTTAAAATAGTGAAAATTAAATAAAACTAAAATGGGTAGACTCGCCCTGGTTTACGGTAACTCATTTTTATGACATAAAATTAAATGTAAACCTAAATGAATAACATGATTGTTTATTTATTAATAGCTTTATCATTCATAATTAGTTAATTTATTTTCACACATAATTATATCAATTGGGATAATTTTTATAGATGCTAAATTGTATTCATTGATCTGTTTTTTTATGATGTTAACAGAAGTGGCATTTCTACACCGAGAAAATGACACTGACTAAAATTAAAATCGTTTGCGAAAAATCATGAATCTACGATAACAATTTTGAAGTCAATGGAGTTAGACTATAAGAACGACCATTTTATTGTGGAATGGAAAGTAGCTCCCGAAAGGTTTCACTGTTCCATTATTCAGAATCTTGTTTTAAATTATAAATGCATTAAAGTAAAGTATACTTTTTACCCTCTTTAAATTTGCATTTTTGATGACAAAAACTGAAAATTGTCTTATTATCAACACAAAATTCTAACTTAATTCCAATTATGCTGAAATTATTTATTTATTGACTCAAATTCAAAGAGAAGTTAAGTTTTGTAACTTTGGCATATTTTGAGGTACTACGGTTAAAAGGTATGATTCTGTTTATTAACTATTATTTGCATTTAATTAACAACTTAATTTTGAGAAAAAGAAATAACAAAAGTGGTCTACATTTTTTAATTTAAGTTGAAATTGTATTGCACGTTACGTTGTTGAACTCAAGTAAGTATCTCCATGTTACAAATAGTTAAAATAGTTTCCTGTTAAAAAAAATTGATTCGATGAAAAAGTACCAAATTGATCATTGTTAGAATCAGAAATAAATTCTGATTCTTTTTTTTATTGATAATTTTTTTATTTTTTTGCCTAAACAGAAACACGGTTGTGAAGATTATGATAAGAAATTGAAGTTTATTTTAGAAGATAATGAATTAAAGCCATATGCTAAATTACTAGTATTGGTTGGATCCAGCACAACTTTTGAGGATATTACAAACTTTTGATAAAAGAAGGAACATTTTTGTATCATCATGATTTTTGTATACAATGGCTATTGTTAAATTTGTTGAGTTTATAATATTATAATCATAAATTATTATTCTCATAAGTTATATTTATTTTGTACAATTCTAGTCACAATTTGTTGTATAAAACCTATTAGCTTTTATTACTAAAATTATAATTTATTTTTTAGTGTTAAAATATATATATTTTTTAATGTGAAAAATTTTTAATTGTAATTTTATTATATTGTGATGTAAGATAGTGGAAATAAAACTATAAAATATGTTTTGTTAGTAATTTTCTTTTTCAGTGATTTTTTTTAACTCTCTTTATGTCACTTGGTAACATTTAAACTTATTTTATTAGTTTAAATGCGACCTTTGTAAACATTTTTAATATAATTATATTTCCCTTAGTGGAAATAAGCTAAGTTCTAACATTTTTATTCTTTTTGCAAAAAATCTAAAACCAGAATTAGAAAAAAGCTGAAACAAAAATTAGGAATGTAAGATCATAAACCAATTTAAGCCAAGTGTTACGTTTTTATTTGTAGATAAATTTAAAAATTTCGTTTAATAATGTGTGATTTTTTGTACCTCTAGAAGTTATATATTTTTCCTGCCAAGTTAATATTTTTTCTGGCCAATTTCATTATTTAGTTGGGAAACAGAGTTGTCATTTTTTTCCTCTTATTTAATAAGTATTTCTGCATGCCTATGTAGATAAAAACAGTCCTAATAATTTTAAGAACGATGTAATGTTACGATTTTTTAGGAAAGTTATTCTGTCTTAAGTATCTAGTAAAATGCTTTAGCAGAATATTTTGTTTCATTTTTAAAATATATATTTGTAGCATTTTGCTGCTGCAGCAAAAACCTGGTTTTTCCAGTTGTCATTGGTCACACAGCATAAATATTTTACTTTTATTTATCAAAAAATGGCTGAACACTTTGGAAAAGTTTATAACTGCAAGTTTCTACTAATATAGGATGCAGATTTTTTTTTCTAATAGAAACAGAAAATTGTCAGTATTGGAAAGATATCTTTTCTGTAGTTGCATCTAAATTGTGAAATAACAATCCGAGTAAAAATGTAGTTACCAGGTATCAATATGCTTATGTCACCAGTCGATCAGTGAATCCAAAAGAGTCCATTGATTGACACTTCTTGTCAAATTTCTGGGTTTGTTTACTGTAAGGGTCTTACTTATATCTCTTTCCATAACTGTTAATTGATCTACCTGCGTGGTAGAGCTATTGGGTTTGTGCAATTTATCGAAGCAATTAGCATCTATTTCTTAGAAGTAATTATTAATAATTATTTTTATACCAAAGTTATTTGAACAGTTATTATGCGAATTAAATAGGACAATTAAATACAGCTAGATATTTTGCTTCTTTTCTCTTGCCTTCATACTAGGAATACATCCATAATATCTCTGTTAAGCTGATGTACCAATCATTTGATGTCATTCTCATAGAAGTGATATGGTCCATCGTTATGTTGTTTTTTTTGGAAACAGTCTTCTATGGAAACTCGCTTGGCAGTGAAATAGCTACAGTAATTTGTCCTCATAACTACACGGAATCCTGTACTGAGTCACCAAAATGTATACTTGGAAACATAAATCTCTAACCTCATCATAAGCTATGGTGTCATTTGTGTCCACAGAGGTACGGACTACTTTACCACTAGCAATACTGGCTGCAAATATTTATTTGATGTGTTTGACTGACTGTGATAATTCCAGCTAGAGTTTATGAAATGTTGTTGCGAAGTTGTGATTGTGAAATGTTCAGAGCGCTGCTATGAATTCGTTCTACATGGATTTTAACCCGAAGCTACATCACCTATAGTTCTGCTGTAATATTGGATGAACCTATTTTAATAAATTTTGTTGCTATTCATTTGCTGATTGTGAATCACGCATAACGTCACAAGTATTACAATAATTTTGAGATTTCAGTTACAGAAGTCTACAAAACTACAGCAATAGAAGAAAATGAAAGATGGAACATGTGGGGAAATAGAAAAAAAAATTCTGTCTAAAAGTAACACATTGAAAAATTCTTCTTCAGGAAGAAAATAAATGAGGTAAGATTTTTGAATTCTTTCTTCTTTACATTTATAAGTTGTAAAAGTACTAGACTATTTTTTTTTGTTTAAAACTTTATTGTTATTGCTAATTTAATTTGATACAGCATGCGAAACAATACTGCTTAAACAGTGGGATAAAAACTGTACATTTGTGTTTGATAATGGAGTTTTATACAAGCTACTATCTAATTTAAATAACACTTCTCAATTTAAAAAGTAGATTTTTCACCAAGAAATTATTGTGCTAGAAAACTATATTTCATATATCTTTTCATGAAAAAATGATTTTTTTGGTTCATTTTATTAAAATATGTTTAAAATGCGTTCTTGATTATCAAATTCAAGCATATATCAGCCTAACTCAATTCAGCAGTTATTTCCTAATGAAATCGTTAAAAAGTGATTAGATAAACTGCAGGAATTAAAGTTATTTACAATTTATGCCAATCCTGAAAATTTTTAAATGTAGGATTCCCCTTAGGGAGTTAGTTCATCTTCAATTATATGGGTTTCTGAAATTCTAGGTACCTTAGTTACTATTCTTTTTTGTTTTTGTTTCCAGCACTGTTTAATGCCATTGAATATAGATTACCATACATTATAAGAGTTTAATAAGTTTATTCTCGCGTTGAGCACAGCAAAGCTTATCTACTCCTTATGCTATTAAACTGCACATTCTAAGCAAACCTCAAAACTTGAAAAAGCAATAAATTTATATTTTTTAGTTTAAAAATTATTTGGAAAATAAAACATAGGTCAATTGACCTCTTTAACCCCTTAACGATCAGATAATTTTCAAGAAAACGGTCATAAAAGTGTCTATTTTGCCAAATACACGTATTCGATTAGTGCTAGTATCTAGTTTAAAATAAACTAATTATTTATAATTGCCTTAAAAATATCCTGGTGCTGCTATATGGTGTGCAAAATGAGAAATAAAATGGTTTCTGGACAAAAGAAATGAATTAGTTTTATTCTTATTGGCGCATTACAACTGAACACTCCTGCCCGTCAATATCACGGAAGCGAGAAATAGCGAGCGAAAACTCACCCCTTCATTTTCACGGGAGCGAGAAGGAAGGTGTTAAGAATTATACACGATATTATGAATGTCTAAGTTTTAGTCTGTGGTTTCTAGAAAATAAATTGAGTTATTATGCTAACTTTTACCTTTATGAATCTGGCTAACTTCTATGTAAGTCACAACTTAAAAAGTCATTGTTATTATTATATGAGCACTAATTTAGAAAAGCTATTTATTATTATAAGCACCACATGTCAGATTTAATACCTATTTCTGATATTATATTTTCTGCTAAAGTAAAATTTTTATGTATGTATACACGGTTTAGTAGAGTAAAAGATATTTTCCAATCCATTTCCTTTTGAATGAAAGATCTTTTATTAAATGCTACTGGTTACAAAGATGTTTGGAAATAGCTGTGAAGCTTTCAAATGATGATCTAACTGATCACAATACCTATTCCTTCCAAAAATGGATAGCAGAGACTTTATATTTTACACCTGATATGTTGCCACCTTATTCACCAGACCTGAATCTCCTGGACGGTTATAATATTAACAAAATTTTTTGCTCAAGTTATGTATATATTCATTAAACTTAAAGTAAGTTTTTTTAGATATTGCAAGTTAAACCAATCAACATTCTTCCTTTATGATTTAAGTTAGTAACAGTGACATAACTAGCTTACTTGTTATAATTATATAACTAGTTTACTTGTTATAATTATTAAAACTAGCAAGAACCTTTAGTTATGAGCATATTCAAAATAAACAAAACTATTTATTTAATTCATTCATGCAAATATTTCCAGTTCCACATTAAAGTTATAGTTGCTGCTAAAAGTAACACCTAGAGATTACTAAATTATGTGTATCAATTTTATATTTAAATATGTTTTGAAATTATCTAGTATTGTGCATACTCCATTTTATAAACTAAAACCCCAAAAAATGTGAAATACATCAAATGAAAGTAAAGTTGTAGCTATATAGTTTTTATAATCCTATTTTGACTGTTTTAAATAAGTTAACACCATGTAAAACTTTAGAAATTTCCCAAATACTGTTATGTCTTAACATATTAATATGAGAATTCATCAAAATTAAAAATATTAATTGAATTAACATTTTTCAGAGGTGTAATAATGCCAAAATGGTTCTTGTGCTATTTGAATATTCATTGATGTAATTAATATTGAGTTGATGACACATAGTAAACATGTCTGATTACCGTATATCCAGGTGTATAAATCGACCTGTGGTATGAATTGAACCCCCTGCCCCCATAGTTTTGATTACACATTTGCAAATTTCTGATATGTTAGATGTATAAGTCGACTGCTGAAAAAACCAAATATAAAAATTTCTAAAATTAAAAAAAGTATATAAAAAAATTAAGTCGTTTCAAAATGTTTTCTAGTTGAAAATATATAACATTGGTATTTCTGGATATAATAAATTTGCCCTCAGATAATGATTAATCTTTTAAAAAATGTGGAATTATGGATTCATTAACTGATGATAAAGATTTTTTTGTGCAAAGCTGCAAATAAGGGTGAAGTCGAATCCATTTGAAAATGGGTTAAGCAAGGCAATGCTGCTAACATTATTGAATCTAACACATATTATGTTTTGTAATCTTTCAATTTATAGCTTAATGGTATGTTTTCAATGTGTTAAATTTTTTTTCCTCAATATTCTTGAATAAAATTCTCTAATTTTTTTTCTGAATGCAATTTAAAGTATTGCTTAAAAAAAAACAGTTTTATTTGTAAAGAAAATGTAATGGGAGAAAATATAAAATTGTATATAACATTTTGAAAAGAGTAAATTGATACAGTGTTATTTATATCTATCCAGTGGTTTATAACGCATCAATGTCAGATTTTCATACCTATGTATAAGTCAACCTTAATTTTCAAAAAATTTTATGGGTTTGAAAAATTGACATATACACCAGGATAAACTGTATGTTTTGCCAACAATAATTTTTACGTATTGCAAGAAGTCTGTTTTAATATTTTAAAAAAAGTTAAATTTGTTTGCTTCATCAAACTGCTCATTTAATTTTATTGTACTTAATTAGTGTATGTTACGGAATAAAGTAAAGCCAATACTAATTTTAATTTCCTTTATTATTGCTTTCAATATAGGTTTAAGACTTTCAGGTACATTTGTTAAAAATAATTGCAATAACAGTACAAAAATATGTACCTCAGGCTTTGATTTTTTAGATCCCAACCTAATTGGAAAAATGTCCATTCCTAAAATAAAAAGATTAATAAAATCTGGTACTAAAAGTGATAATTTTTTAGATTAATTTTAATCTTTAAATATTATGTAGTTATCTGAAACTTAACCACTTAATAATTTTCAATCCATAGAAAGGTTTTTTGTAAATATCATATCAAGAAAATGTTACTGATGAGTATAATTGTGATTTCTTAATTAATAGAAATACGAAGTAAAATTTGCCATTGTATGATTTGAGATCTTATGAATATAAATTTATATAAAACAATTTTATAATAATTTTTATCAATAAGTAAAATTTTATATGCTTAAAACACGTTCTTAATTACAAAAATTCTATTCACGCTGTAAAATATTCTTCCTAGACCAGATAAAGGTTTTAAGCACTCTCCTTCATTTTTAAATCAAATAAATACAGTGCACATAGGTGGATATTTTAAAAATTCTAAGCCATAACTTACAAAATAACATGCAATTAGATTTTCTAGTCTTAAAACTTTCTTGTCATCACATATTTGTTTACAAACAACTAAATTACACTGGCACCATTTTTAACCTACAGTACTATTATTTTAGTTAATTTTTTTTAAATGCTTCAAAGGATTATGTTTTTTTAGGAAAAAATCTTATGTAGAAATTTATAAGCTAAAGCTCATTGCTTTAATCCTCTAGCACTTTTTAAAATATATGAGAATGCTCCTTTCTTTATTCATTTATTAAATAATTCAAGGGAAATTTGGTTTACTATTGAAGAACTATTTAGTTTGAAAGACAGTTTATATCTGCATGATCATTTTTATGTGATAACTTTTTTAGTTTTAAATTATTTTTTATACAATATAGAATAATCTTGTTTCATTACTTATAATTAGAACTGATTGGTACTAACTTTGAAGATACTTTATTTAACATTGTTAATAACAAGGATCAGCTGCCAACCTAGAATTCATACACTTTACAAGAGGTTAAAGCGAGTTTTTTAAAAATTTATAATGGCATATAGGCAATTTAATTTTTAAAATTACTAACATGAAAAAAAACCCTATTTACTTTTATGAGACTTGCACAAATTTTTTTCCCTGTATCTTCTTAGTTACCTAAAAAGCAGCTACAAAAACAATTGCTTCAATTAATATATTTTTTTACTGATAAAAAAAAGTTACAGTAAAAAATCAAAAATAATATTGCAGAAGCAAAATTCTTGAGCATCATCACTCTGCCCCCTCTATGCTAATTAAGTACCTAGTTTTTGTCAAGATATAGTATAAATCCACCTGTGTGCATGTATCCTAAGTAAGTTTTATATAATACTGTATACGACTTGAAAACTATAAAAATATGTTAAACATAACTGTCCTCTGAAATTGCACATTACATAAATGCTAAATAAAAACTATTTTGTACTTAAAAACTTCCAACACACCGGGAAGAGAGCTACCAAAATAAATGCAAATGCTTAAGTAATTGCTTTGAACAAAAGACAAAATTTCACTTGCACAAAACAATTTAAACAATCAAATTAATAATATATTGCACTTTGAAAGAACTGTATAATTACAGTAACAACTGCCTTGTACAAAAATGACTCAATATTATAAACATTATATCTTGACATTAATTACAATGCCCTTTTTCATACATCACCTTATGAATATAAGTTACATTTATGTGTATGTATTCACACATATATATATATATATTTATGTATATATAGTTTATACAGATTAAACATGGATCAAAATAACAAATTGAATAGGTAAAGCTAATAAATAAAGACATAAATGTAAACTTAAGTTTTCTTAATGCAAATCTTTGGCACCATCTAAATAAGGAAAAAATAAATACTGGTTACTCAAAATTATTTTTCAAGTACTTGGGTTAAAAATATGCTGCATAGCAAAACATAAAAATCTCTTAACAGTTAATAATAACTTTATACAAAGTTCTAATAGAATAAATACTATATACAAAAGCACCTTCTTGTGCGGGGTCAGATGGAATTGAGTGTGCTATTTCAGAGTGTAGAAACTCTTCTTTTTTTTCAACACTGAACTAAAATGAGCTGAGTTAAATGCAATAAAATGTGTCTAGATTCTCGAACTAAAATTACTGACATGAATACTTGAGGACTCTTTGGCATCATGCTTTAATAAAACAACTTTTCAATAAATGACTAGATATAACTGAAATGATGTAGCTGTAAATATCTTGAAAAGAAGTAGTATTTAAGAAGGCTGTTCATACTTGGCAACTAAGGCTTCTAGAAGTTTGAGCTTTGACTTAATGTTCTAAAAAAAAGAAAAAACAGTGAGTGATAAAAAACGCTTTCCACTATTACATACAATAATAGCGTTATTGAGTCCTGATGTATAATTTTTATGTCACATGAACACAAATCAATAGTGGCTTTTAAATTGCGTAATTATGAATCGTGACGTCTGATGTGAAATCATAAAAATATGAATCGTAATGTGGGATTTTTAAAATGCATTAATATGAATTATGTGTTACTTTAAAATAGCATGAACACACTAAATGATATTTGTCTATGAAATGCAGTTGATGTGGGGACTCTGAAATTGCTTGTTGATATTAAATTGAGCTGTGTAATTCATAAACCAGGCAAATCTGAATAAAAAACATGTCAAATAATTAGCCGATACCACATGAATATTGGGATGGTGATTTGTAAATCTTTTTAATGCAAATTGTGATGACTAAGTTCGTAAACGGCGTTAATATGAATTGTAGTGTGAGATTCGTAATTAAAAGAGTGTGAAAACGAACAAAATTTTGCCCACTAGTGATAAAAATTACACATTGAAAGTAAAACAGAAACGTTAAAAAATAAATAACTTCAATTATAAGAAAGTTCTTTAGAAATGGAATTTTAAGAAAGTCTTATTTTTAAAGTTTCATATTCTTAGGAACTATTTGACAAATTTCACTCAAACGTTATATTTTACTGTGTTGAAATGCATTCATAAAATTTTCAACTATGATTAAATAAAATAATAAATATTTTTTAATAGTTATTTTTTGCATGGAATGATCTTAAAAACTAATTTTATAATCGTGTGCAAAATTTTTCAATTTGCTGAAAACGTTCTCTATTGGAAATTTTTTTTACTTCATGCATGTTATTACTTACTTAAAATTTAAATAATTCAATCTATTACATAATTTGAAAACAATAATTTTGACTTATTTATATTGGTTTAACTTGTCAATTGATGCAGGATTTGTGACAAGAATACATAAAACAATATCCTGATTTTTTTAGAAGTAGTTAGTTTAAGTAGTCTTGAAGTTTCAGAAATAAATATAACTCATTTTAAATATATATTCAAACACTTCAAAAAACAAAACAGAATTCAAAAAATATTTACTTTATATTCTGTGTAGCTGGTTTCCATAACAAATTTATCTTCACGTTGAGCTTTTCTACAAAAAAAATATGAAATTAAAATATTTTTTAAAAAAAATAAGCTATATAAAATTTATTATTATTACAATAAAATCAGTTCTATAAAAAGAAATCATGTATAGATAAATACAAATTATGCTGTTTATTGAGTTTCTAATAAGAATGTTTTGAAATTTTTATCATTATACAACTTATTTTTATAATTGCAATACAATTTTGTTTTCGTTGGGTAATATTTATGTGATCCTATTAACATAAAATGAAAAAGTTAGAACATGTAATTAATGTATTGAAATAAATATTAATTTAACAGACTAGAATTTGTTGGATATTTTTCCAGGTTTATATTATGATAAAATAAATGCTGTTTACTCATAAATAAATGTTTTAGATTTAAAGGGATGACTTATTCTAAAAAAAAACATCAAATTTTATTTAGGTGGTTAAATGCTAATTTATTCAGTAAGTATCGAACAAAATTGCAAAAATTTGTTATTATTTCAAAAAGGAATTAGAAAAAAACCTAATTTAAACAACAAAATGAACTTTCAATTTAATATTTTTTAAATTATTACACTGGAAATTAGATAATATTCGATCCATAATTACTATTACTTACAATGAGTTGGTTTAAAGATTTGTTCAGTTTGGTTTAATATCATTCGATATTTTGACCTGATTTTGTATTTTTTAAAATTATGTCAAATATATTTATTTTTTGTATAGTAACCATGTAGAACATGCATGATAAAAAAATTTCTTTTCATTGAAAAAGTTTAGACATATTTTAGAATATGATGTATCAAACTTAATAATATTATAATTCATTTAAGCTAATTAGTTAAACTCTGCCATAGTAATTAACTTAACAGGTAGTTTTAACAAAAGTGAACAATTCAGTTCAAAACAAAAATTATTTCTTACACCAACTGACATTAAATTGTTAGTAATTTTATTTTAAAAAAACTTAGTATTAGGAGAAGAAATTTCCCAGAAAGAATTAGGTATATCAAAAAGATAAGTCAAATTAAAATTTGGCTTCATGCAAGATACAACGATACAAACAAAACACAACTATCTGAACTAGTTAAATTTTACACATTTTCAACAGAATGTTGATTTTATTTTTGTCAGTGTTCTAAAAATACATATTAAGGGTGGCGATTACAAAACAAAGTAGACACAACAGGAATTCCAATTTAATATATTAGTGAGCAGTGGCGTGCCAACTTTTTTTTGACTGGGGGGGCGAGCCAATGCAAAGTCATAAGCTTTGCTTGATTTAATATTTTAAAGTTAGTTGTATTATTTTAATATTGTAATTTGTCTAATTGTAATTATCTAAACTATTTCCGTTGTTTATGACGATGATGATTTAACTATTACATCCACACCAATTAAGTTAACAAAAAATGATTTATCAATCCGAAACTAATTAAAAAGAAAAAAAGTGTATTAAAATGTAAAAAATTTAATTAATGAATTTTGTAATTTTACTCCTTTAAACTTGTTAATGCTAAGCAATACATTTTGTCGATACATTTTAATCATAATGACATAGAATGGTTTTTCACTCCTCAGAAACATATTGAATTAAAAATAACTTGTTATTTAAATTTTGATTCTAGCATAGATTTGAATTTAATCATGAATATGAATTTTCAGTTTACAAAAAAATGGAAAATTAACTTTATCATAATTTTAATGATCACAACTATCTGAACTAGTTAAATTTTACACATTTTCAACAGATTGTTGATTTTATTTTTGTCAGGGTTCTAAAAATGCATATTAAGGGTGGCGATTACAAAACAAAGTAGACACAACAGGAATTCCAATTTAATATATTAGTGTAGTGAGGATAAAAATCAAGCAAATTGCAAAACTACGAACATTAAAACCTGTTTGATTCTAAAGGAAACAAACAGGATCTTCAAGTTTAAGTAGGCAATCGAAGTATTTTGATGTTTTTTATTCCAACTTCTCCCCATTAGTAATTCAATATATTCAGATAGCATTTGAGTGTTTTCCTTGCTTAGGTGTTAAAGTTCCTAACATTTAATGCATACTTGTTTAACTTCGTTTTTTTTAAAAAGAATTCTAAGAATCACTAATTCACTAAAGCATTCTGCCCTCTTCTTGTCTCTCCATCTTATATGATTCACTTAGCAAATCCAACTCACTTTGCTTGCTACCAAGTTAGGCCTGTCTGAAATTTATCAAAGTATTTGGCAACATAAATAATTGCAGAAACTACATTAGAAAATAAATATTTTAAAGATGACTTCAGAGCATTTAATATTAATTTAAAAACTGAAAATTGAGATTCAGGCTTTAATGAGTTAGGCTTCTCAAACATTTTAAATTAGTTAACAATTTTTGAAATGAATGTTAGAAACACATCATTAAACAACATATAACATAGTGGAATATTTTCATGCTGATGCAATAAGTGTTGACAATAATATTGTTGGCAATTAGTATTGATAAGTATATTATTGACATCAATATGGTATTATTTTAATTGAAATTAACTAAAAAAATGAGAATACATATACGTATAAATAATGAATGACAATACGTATGTTATATAAAAAAGCATAAACCACTATTTTTCAACTTTTCTTGTGTGTTTACTCAGTTTTTTGTTCTTGTCGCAGAATGCTATTTTCAATCTCTTGTTAACTCTGGAACTGTTAATGCAAGGATTCTGAAATTCAGACTACGAGGTGCAATTTTTTCGCCAGTCAGAAAAATAGTTTAAAGTTTAATTATACCAGGAGAAATGTTTGAAAAAAGATTTTTTCAAATTAGTTTAACATTAGCCATTGTTTTAAATAAAATTGAAAATGATTCCGCTAAAGTTTTTATAGTACGTTCATTATTTTTCTGAAAATATCAGTCATCAATGGGAAGGAATGTGGATCAGTGCTACGTCACCAAATTAGCATTTCTAAAAACCACTGTATCTGAAACCTCATATTTATAATTGTACTTTTAAAACGTGTTTCTGGTGAAAAAATGAGAGATCATTTTTATCAAAAACTTAATGAATCCTAAGATGAAAAAGTATAAAATAAGTAATTAAAAAATTTTAAACAACCTTTTTATGGATCTGCACAAAAAAGTAATAAATAAATAGTGCGAGGAACTTGTAAAAATCTAGTTTATATAGTCTCGGCTAATTTTCCAGGCATTATGTTCATTCTATGTAACAATTTTATTTATGTAAAGTTTTATGTAAAGAAAGCAAATAAAAAGTTAGTGGTTTTCAAATAACAACAATAAATCAAAATAAACCTTTCTCTAAAAATTTTATAAGTAATTCTTGCAACAAATTTAAGATAAACTTTAGATATAATGAACATAGTACCTGGAAAATTAGCAAGAGACTATATAAACTCGATTTTTATAAGTTACACACAATTTTTAAATCATTTTATTTCAAAACTGGCAGTAAATATGTTCTGATGTTTTTCTTCAGAATTTATTTATTTTTTTATTTATTTTTTAAGAAAAAAAATGGAAATTATGTTTATAACTAAAATTCTGTGTTTTAGAAACCACATCAACTTACAGTTATGGTAATTTGAATGAATCATAAAGGCACAAAATTACTTTTCACTTCTTTCCAGTAGTTCTATTTGCCTTATCAAATAATTTAAACAAAATATGTCATGGATATTCACAAACTTTTGATTCATAAACTTATCATTTTTCTATCAATTTATTTTAACAACAGAATGTCTACCATTAAAACAGACTATCTACTTAACAAAAACTTGTTAGTGTTAGCTACATTATCGAACTTTTCAGGACAAGTATAATATAACTCAGTTCAATATAACTAAGACTTCTATAACTGGGTAANCGGCTTTGGAAAATGAGTTATGAACTTTGTGAAGGGAACATGTCCCAAAATCGACAAGTTCTGGTGAATTTTCCAGGGCCAGTCTCTCGTTTAATTTTTTAGCAACTGATTTATTTACATTTGGTCCATCCATACTAAGCATTAAAAGTTTACTTAGCGGCAATTTATGATTATTTAAAGTCTCTACTAAACTACAACCGATTTTATTGGCATCTGCATGCCCCAAAAAGACTGAATTTAGATAAGAGCTAACAACTTTATCGCACTCTTCGCTCCAAAATCTGATATATATGTCGAGTTGCTTCTTAATTTGGCTTGCTGTGGTTTCGTCGAAAGCCAAAGTAAACAAACTAGGAGACTTTTTCAACTGGATGATTACTACATTTTGAAAGTATGGCCCAAGGCCATGAGACAATATGTAGGAAACTTTCCGGTCACTAAACTGCATTTGATTAATGATAGAGTTACTTTCAAACATAGCCTGAAATAACGGCACAATATCCTGACTTGAAGCAAATGAATAATTGGACACTGCGATTTTCATTGCCCACAAAGCTTCAGCCTTTGCAACTTTTTTGTTTTGGCTCAACTGCATCATCACAACTTATGAATTGGTTCCAGTTGTGGTACTAGAGCTATCTTTTTCTCCAAACAACTTCCTCTGCCCTTTTGCTTCTTTGGCGGCCACCTGATGTTTTTTCCCATTAGAATGTTGCAGTAGATGGGAAATTCCACTATTCGAAAATTGAACACAACTGTTACAGAGACTACAGTATGCAGTATCCCCATCTTTACCTTCTTGACACCAATTACTTAATAAATCCCCATTTTTGTCGAGAACTTCAAGCTATGAGAGCTGAAATTTAGTTTTTCCAGCAGGCATTTTTCTGAAAGAGAAGTGCAGAAAATTATTGCCTATTCAAACATATTAAAAAGTTTTAAAAAGCAAAATCTATTTAAACTGATTTCTATATAAAAAGGAAATTTCTTTACTAACTTAAGGGGTGACTTATTATAAACCAGTTATAATAACCTTAGGAAATATAATGAAATTTATTTTTTAAAGCCATCTGCACAAGTTTTTTAAACTTACATACCATATTTTTTTAGAAATAAAACTACTTGCATTTCAAATCAATATTTTAAAACAAACTATAGCATTCGACAGATTTGGAAAATTTAGTAGGAATAAGGAAAAAAAAGTTAATGAAAATTTATTTATACCCATTTTAATTCTAAGTTTAATAAATTTTCAAGAGTAAGCTTCAAATTTTCTTTTAACCCAGAAACATTTAACAGAACAAAGGATTGCTTAAAATTATTAAGAATGAAATGCAGTAGAGAAGCAATTATCCGGTATGTTCGGGACTATTGCTATCCCAGATGGTTGAATTTCCTGGTTTTCTGAATCTGCTAAAAAGCAATATATATTGATGTTTCATCGAACCCAAATTACAATGAAAAATAAAGAAAGAAAGTTCTCTCTAATTAAAAAAATCGGAAGAAAACATTTAAATTAATAAAAACATTTACAAATTAAGATAAGAAAAAGAATTAATAATAAAAAATTTCACATATTTATTATTAAAAAAAAAAAAAAAAAAACTAAATCGTATTTAATCAACTGCGAAAGTTTTTAAAAAGAAAAGAAAAAGCAAACTCAAAATGCAATATGTTAAGATTTTCTATTAAAAAATTAAACACAAATAAAGCTGAATAAATAGAAAGAAAAGTATAAATTATGAAGGTAAAACTGCAAAATTAAGAAAAGAAAAAATAAGCTTCAAATTTTTCTTTTAACTCAGAAAAACTCAACAGAACAAAGGGTTGCTTAAAATTATTAAGAATGAAATACAGTAGAGAACCCGGCATGTTCGGGACCATCGCTATCCCAGATGTCTGAATTTGCCTGTTTTCGGGATATGCTAAAAAACATTATAGATCGATGTTTCAACGAATCCAAATTACAATGAAAAATAAATAAGGAAAGTTCTCCTTAGTTAAACGAATCGGAAGAAAACAACATTTAAATCAATAAAAACATTTACAAATTAAGATAAGAAAAAAAATAAAAAATTTCACACATTTATTTAAAAAAAAAAAAAAAGACTAAATCGCATTTAAAAATAAAAGAAAATAGAAAAGAATCGTATCAACTGCGAGAGTTTTTAAAAAAAAAAGAAAATAGATAAATTATGATAATAAAACTGCCAAATTAAGAAAATAAAAAACTTATGTTCACTAATATACATGTACAATACCCCTCCTCCTCGTAAATCAGAGAGAAAACGAAATCAGAAAGCTGCTCCTTTATGTTTGATTGACTGCAGCTTATCAGAAAAACACCGTTTCTTTCCACCCCTGAAGAACTTCAAGGCTACAGAAGAAATATATTGAAGTTTTCTCTTTCAACAAACAGGAGGAACCCCCCTCCCACACACACAAGTTTTTATTTCACTGAACTTCNGCTTTTCTTTCACTGAACTCCAAAAATCAGAATTTCCGCACATCGATATAATTCAAAACGGCGGGAAAATTAAGCAAAATTTATCTCGATGTTCTAGATACCGAATAAGTGGTTCTGTACTGTACTTGTATAAGCATATCAGATATTTTTAAGCCAGATACCCTATTTTTTTAAAATTATGTTAAACAATATTTTTAAGAAGAAAAATTATCTACATTACAGAACAGAATTTTTAATGCAAGCTTCAGTTTCACATTTATTTTAAATAGAAAAAAAAAAAAGATTTATGAAAATGAAATAATATTAATTTTCAAATTTATTTATTTTCACCTATGTAGGCTGCAAATTGCTTAATTTTCACTCCCAAACATTTTATTGCACCTGTGTAGACTTTAAAATTAGACAACAGAATAACTATCATAAATGCTTTAAAATGAATTGCATTTTTTTTTTTTACCTGTTTGGATATTAATCAAGTAATTGAATTTTTAAATTGCATAAAAATGAATAGCTATTTGCAGACCGAATTATATATAATACGAGTATAGCTCGCAAATTATTTCGCAAATCATGATTTGTAAGTAAGTTACCTACATAGGAATCGCGATTCATAGTCCAAAATCATTAAGTGTGACATTCGTAAATCATGTTCTTGAAAACCAAATCTCTTAAATGCTAACGATTTCGGATTCGTAATTCATGTAATGATTGTTCGTCGCGTGATATGTTTCGAAATTAAACTCGAGAAAGTGAAAAAAATCACTTAATTACATTAAAATAATAAAAAAAAACTTTTAAAAGAAGAAAAGAATAATAATATATAAACAGAAGAACTTACCTTGAAAACAAAATCACTTTACTGAATCCACATGTCTACACTAAAATATATTGCTTCGTTCCGGGTTCCTTCTTTTCACACTCTTTCTATTCCATATCTTATTCCACAAACCTCACATATATTTCCTTCACTTGCTGACGATCCCTTTTACTTGTGGTGCAGTTGGGTTAAGACATTGCAAACGGATGATTGGTTAAAGAATTTTTAGGTGTGGTTTGATGATTGACAGCGGGAGCGCGGACGTTGAGAAAGGATTATAAGGAAAAATTAAGGAAAAAAATACAGAAAATATAGGAAAAAATAGGAAATATAGGAAATATAGCAATTTTTCCAGATTAATAGGAATTATAGGAAATATAGGAGCGCTGCGAGGCCTGCAAATGAATGAAAAAGAACTAAAAAACGAAGACAGACCAAAATACCGCTTTCTTCTAGCAGGTGCTGTCTGATTTACTGAAAAATGTAACTACAAATATTTGAATGATTAAATGGATCCAGCAATCTGGTTCTGGTACAACAGCACATTTTTTTGGGATATGAAATTTCTAAACAACTGGTGAACAGCAGAGGATCCATTCCTTGACCTCCAGGGTATGCCCAGCTTAAGATTTTTCATAGAGGTACATTAAATCACTAGAGCCTGAATAAGCATTATTGAAAAGCCAAAAATCTTCTAACATCAGCCTGATTCCCTGACACTAATGTAAAGCAAATTGTTGCATATTTGAGCATTTCTTTTAAAGCCTTTATTATTTGCCTTTATCCAAGGACTCCCTTTTTGCTTTCCAACCAATGTGAAAGTTACTAGTTTTGGGCAAATTCTATCTCCCCTTACTGTTGTGATTATTAAGTTTCCTTTCACCTAGTATTATGATGAACAATAAAATATAGCTTACATAGATAATTCATGAAAATTGATATGTGAAGAAGAGCTAGAAACTTCCATTCCCTCATGCCGACTTTCACTGATTTGCACATCAACAGGTACTTGTGAACAAGGTTTTCCTTTCTGAAATAAATGTTAAGATTATTGTTTTAAAATGAAACATCTATTGAAAAAAACCTAACAAGTTCGAGTAACTAAAAACTTACGATCCATAAAAGATCTTTAAAAATTTAATTCTACATCATTCAAAAATTTATGATTCATTCGATTTAAATCATAAAATTCATAAAAAACTAAAATGTAAATGAAACTTAAATAAATAATAATATTAGAATAGAAGAATAGATTGAAATTTTAGAATGTGTACCTGGGAGGTATATTTCTGATTGGTTGCTAGCTCAAAACTGAACTTAGTTATCTTTGGGATAATTCAAGTAAGCTAGTCAAGTTTGGGATAGATTAAATAAGCATTTTTTAAAGTAACTTAGTCATCAAAAATATAAGCAAATGCCTACATAAAGATTTTCTTTCTTTCTTAAAAAAAAATAAAAGAAAAAAAACTAAAATTCAATTTTTTCAGTAAAATTTTGCTAGAATATATTTTTGTTATTTTCAATGCAAATATATGAATTATTTACCTTATTTAATTTTTAAATAGGATCAAATTAAGGTTATTAGAACTACTCAAACAATTTAAATACAGATATAAGTGTTCACCTCTGAATGAGGAGGTGGAGGAGGTTCACCTAATAAAAGTGTTCACTTACTAATTAGGTGAACCATTTTCGAATCCCAGCGGCAGCTGGTAGATATGAATTCTGCTCCCGGGTTGCACCAACAGCAGTGCTTACGTAAATATCCTCAGTAGTAGACCATGGGTAAGAATCTTTTTACTTGTGGGCTAACTGCAGAGATTTTCGCGGTTTTCCTCTCCATACAAATGCAGGTTAGTTCCATAAAAAGTCCTCCATAAAGTCTAGTTTGTCCCAATCTGTGATCCAGGAACTCCCTTGTCTTCTGGCTTGGGTTCAAAATAGGGTAAAGAGTTGAATAAAATAAGCCCTCCCCCTTTATAATTATAATAAATTTTCATGATTCCTTTCCAATTGAACTTAGTACTCATTTTCAAGACCCAGGAAGAATGAATGTTTAGAAAAAATATTTTGTACAATTTTAACGCTTGTTAACTCAAAAAATTAAAAAAAAATTTTAATCGAAAAAATTTATCCAGTAGTTCACGAGTAAGCAAAGTAAAATGTACAACGTATTTAATTTTCAAAAAATACAGTACACTGTTTTTTTTTTTTTTAAAGAAATATAATATTTGACACTATATAACACTCATTTTCAATTTTTTTTTTTTAAATATATTTAGTTTTTCATTTGTCTGAAAGTAAAATTTTTAAATAAGCTAACTTTTTAATTATTTAACCCTAAGTTTATTTTATATTTTTTAACTTTCATTCGTTTTATTACATTAAAAGAGAAAGCACTTTTTTTTTAAGAGCGAAAGAATGAAATTTCTTCCTTATAATAAAATACCAAAGAAATTAAAACTGAAATTTTTCTTAAATCTTGCAAAAAAATTTAACATTTAAATATAAAAATTTATTTTTTAAAAATTATATTGAAACCAAAATAATGCAATGGTAAAAGAAATGCAATAAAAACTACATAGAAAAGGTTATGAACATTTAAGAATAAAATATATGCTGTAAACTTACAATAACTAATAAAAAAAATGGTAGGAAGAAATCTTAATATTTTGGTTTTAAACAAATGGTACTTACATTAATATTCTTAGATAAGTCACACTTTTTAAAATCCATGGTTTCACCCTCTAAAATAGGCATCAAATCAGGATTATCTTTACTAGAACTATAACGAGTAATAAGCCTCTTGATTGATCTGTATCTATCGTACAGAGGTCGAATGAGTTCCCTACCAGCTTTCGTTGACGGTCTACCATGCATACTTTCAAAGTTCAACAAAACTTTCTGTACAGCTATTTTTTCTGAAACTAACTGATCTCTGTCCATTTCCTAATAATAATATAATGTATTACTTTACATAATTTCTACAATTGATAAATCTAAAATCATTTTTAAAAAGTTTGAGTTTATAAAGAAAAATTTAAAATAATCTTTTATATAAAAATTTATGTTTGTACCAAAAATATTACAGATATTGTAATTATTCAAAATGCATTTATATATAATATGCAATCCCTGTGTATTTATTGTTGAAGACTCTGCCACAAATTGTCTATGCACAACGATGGAAATCTACTGAAAAGGTTATTGGACACAGTTTGTGTTTCCCAACCTTGGATAAAATTGGATTATCAAAGGTTAGTTGCAAGGTTTATGCAGTCCAAGAAGAAAAAAACTAATCTAATTACAAGAGAAACATTACTTAATCATAAAAGGATGATTGCATTATAATAAAAAAATTTTTTTAGTTATATGGCACGAATAAAATTTAACTAATAGTGCACCTAAAATATTCTTTTTTTTAAATATAAGGCTTTCTATTGGCAATTTAAGTTTGGAGATTTTAGCTACAAAGAAAAAAGTTAAGGAAAGTTTTTTTTTAACATGAATAATACATTAAAAGTAAAATTACAGAAATAAAAACTAAATAAAAAAACAGCCAAGTAAATTAATTCTATGAGACGAAGAGATAAATTACTTCTAAAGTTTCAGGCCTGTTGTTTTCTTTTCGAAGATGAGATAAATATGCCTGTGCGTCTCTAACCGTATCTTCAATGGATATATTGTTTGTAGAATTGCTAGCAAGAGAAAATAGACCTTGGCTACTTCTAGTGTTTGTCCCTTTACTGCTTTTATTAGGTAATGTGCTTTCTTCACAAAATAGGAAAGGATTTTCTTTAAATTCTGCAAAAAAAGGCAAAATAAATTTTTAAGAAATGTTGCGGATATGGAAACATAAAGACTGAAGAAAATCTGCAATAATTAAATGAGTTTTTAAGTTGTATAATACTATATTTAAACATAAGAGATAAATGTGCTTTGCTAAAGTAAAGATAAATTTTATAGAGAAATAGAAGCATTTGTTTTGATATTTTGAGAAAATCACATTTATGAATCACAGTGTAAATAGAAAGTTTTAATTTTCCACCTAATGGTATGGCAATAGCCTATAAAATATTATAATAAAAAATTTGAATATAAATTAATGAAAAGCAATTAAAAAACTTGATACAAATATAACCATAAAAACTAAATGTATAAGAATTTATATTTCATTATACTCACGAATAAAGAATAAGATAATCAGATAAAGAAAAAGTAATTTTTTGACAAAGTTTAACGTTTTAAGAACCAATATAGTAGTTTATTTGCAATAGAATTTCATTTACATACAGTTATTTGAAGGTATGATAAAAAAAAATAGCATCTGTATTTAATGTTCAATGAAAATCAATTTTTTTAAACCTTACTTAAAAACAGTGCAATATCCTACATAAAATACAATGAAGACTGTGAGTTAAAATAAAAGTATGTTGATCCGTTTTATGTTTTTTCATAATTCTTATTTAAAATACATTGAAAGTGCCTTCTAACTATTTAAAAAGAAAAATTTCTTTTTGATCTCTTACAAAAAAAAAAGTTTCCTTAAAATCATAGAAATTTCAATTCTCTTACGTTTTAGTTCTGTTTTTGCATTATTCAACTCGGCCATTGTCTTTTTTACAGTAATATTTGCACACTTTTCTGCATGGGAAGGCTGTAAAAAATCGCCATGTATATAATTTATTGCTAAGTTAATAAAAACAGCAAAAGTTTCAAGAAATATTTTAAACTATACCTTATAGCCATATAACTTTTCAAAATTATCTTCAAATAGCTTTAGTTTCTTTTTAAGACCTGGAAAAAAATGTACAATTAATAAACATAACATAAATTAATATTTTATTCACATAATATGAGACAAATCTTACCATGTATTTTTCTAGCTAGCTGCTTTGCATTTAAAGTTTGTGCATCCAAAGCTGCCCTATTTAAATATAATTTGTGGCATAAAAATTATGGCAATGAAACTGAGATATAAAATTATTTTTAAATTCAGCTTTTTCATACTTACCCAGTAACAACAAGATCTTCTTGTTCAACAGGCGGAGAAGGAGGTAAATTGGGATCAAGATGTAGACTAAAATTAAAGAAAAAAAAGTTAGTTAATTAAGCTTACTGAAAGCATGACAATTTATATCAAAGGGAGAAAGGGAATCAAAATATGTCACTCATTTTGGTTACAACAAAAACATTTAAATCAGTAAAATAAATATTTTTATCTTATTTTTTTAAATTTATTATTTACATTTTTCATCTTATTCATTTATATTTTTAAAAGATGAAAATATTGTTTGCTTCTGATGATTTTATCTGTATCATAATGGATGGATGCAGATTAAGGTCATTTGATTGATGCTTATTAAGGTATTTTGTATTGATGTTGATTCAGGTCATAGAATCATTATTGTTATACTCACTATTAAAGTTTATAAAGTTTAAAAATAAAATTTGTAATATGATCTACAAGGTAGAGCTTTGTTTTTTGATCTATAGTGTAAATTAATGTAATTTAGTATGATATGTGATAAAAAAGAGTGAGGGTATGATGAAGTATGGCACTTTGCAGCAAAGAGGAGGGAAATAAAAAAATATTGAGAAAAAAGTGCTACATAATTTATAGATAGAAGGATTATTTATAAGATTTAAGGCATTCAGTTTAATGGCTGTATCTAGAGCTGAGCAAAGGGAAAATATCAGCTCGAGTAATTTTTAATAACCTTTTATAAACTGTGTAAAGTAAAGCTACTAAAATAAAGTAGACTCACTTGCGATGAGACAAATAACTTCTAAATGCACTTGGAGAAATAGATGCTTCTTCAGATCTGAAATAAATAAATATATTTTTTTACTTCATGCAAAATGAATGGATGAATGATTTTCGTTAACATTAAATTATTATTTTAGGAATAAGATTAAAAGCTTGCATTAAACACATTCCACTCAGTTACAATATTGTAACTTATCATATTATATCATGATTCTTTTGTTTTTTATTTATTTTAAAAGAAAACAACTAAAATATTTTTAACTCATTCAACATTTTAAATATCCTTCAAAATATTTAAAGTAATGATTAGATAAAATCATCAAGCTCAAGAAAAATTATATACTAGAACACATAACCAAACTTTTTTTATACTATTTTTAAAGATAATTTTTAAGTTTAAATTTGTCCTCTTACATAGCACCCAAGTGCCATGATGCTCTTGGTGTAAGTTTTGGGGGAACACTGTAGAAGTAATTAGAAAAATGTTATTGCAAAATTCTATGTCCAGATATGTTTAATTCTTTAAATAACGATGATATATATAAACTTAATGGATAATAATTAATATTGAGAAAGATTGTCTAAGAGTTGAAAAACATTCACACATTATTACCTTTTGACTAATTTAAAAGAAATAATGATACATTTGTGTTAACCCAGAAAGCACACAATATCAATGTCATGTTGTTTAGAATATAATAAGATTATTATTCAATTCCTTAAATTTAGTTCTATAGCTTTTTAATCTTAAGACTGCCATTACATACAATCAAATTAGCTTAAATGAAACAATACTTAAAGTATTGCTATTGATATCAGTAGCATATTTATGTTTTTTAGATGTTCTAAATATGTCTGCACCTTAATTCAGGATAAGTTTACCCATGCCCAATATAATTCAGTAAGTAACTTTTAGCTGTTTAAATTAAAGAGTTAATTAGTGATTAAGCTATTACTGGTAAGTAATATTTAAATCACACAGTTAATTAGTAATTAAGTTATTGCTCACAAGCGATATTTTTTATCACATTTAATATTTCTTTTAAAAGTAAAATAAAAAATTAATTTAATTTTTTTTAAAGTTAAAAAGTTCTTTTAAAATTAAAAGAAGCCATAAAAAGTATTATTTTTTTCACATAATTTAACAGAAAACTTATTCAACATACAATGTTATTTCAAGGCGCTGGGGACATGGTGATAAAGCAATGTCTTCTTCATCTTTGCATTTTCTGAAAGCAGGCCAACTATGCCTTATTCCAGATGAACTATCTTCAGCTATTAATATAAATATGCAATGACTAATGTTTTATAACATAATACGAAACACAAATAAATAAAGTGTAATAATAAACTTTAATTACAATCTGATTACTTATACACTAAAAATCATTTAAATAGATTAATGTAATCAGTGCTCTAAGAAATTCGACACCATCTAGAATATTGATATTAAATACAATGATCCATTAAGTTTATTATTTGTTTAACATGTTAAAAGCATTATGCTAAGTAAGCATCAAAATTAAAAAAAGCGTTAAGTTATTTAAAAATGAGTTAAAACTGAAGCTAGGAAACTAAAATGAAAAAAAAAACACAATTATAAACTGAATAATATTAGATTTTAACTAAATTATAGTTTAATAATTTTAGACAAAAATGAAAAGAATAATCCTTACAAATGCAGAAACTAAGATGTGAAAAATAAATTCGGATATTGCACACGAATATTAATGCCTACAATCTCATTTCATAATATGAAGATTAATGGATCTCTACTTAGTTTATATGTGTGTATATATAGTAATGATATTTACACTGCCATCTACATTTCCTATTAACCGTTAATCTATGAGCTGTTTACTGTAACCGTGCCTAGCCGGTGTTTGCCGTTTTTACTGTTGTTTTACAATGCAATAATCTGCCGCTAGCTTCATTTTGCTAATTACAGCTTTACTAAGTTATTATGTCCTGCTTTTATTGTACTATATATATACACACACAAACATGCCAACCTGGAAAAATTACGATTCAGGAGTTTCCTCAGCAAGAATTCAGGTGAGGTAAAATAAATTATATGTGACATATTTAATACTTCTAATGAAATATTTTAAATAAAAAATTATAGGAATGCAAGACATTTCACAAAACAAAAGAGAACACATTGTGGAATCTAATTTTTATAACATAGAAAAACAATTGAGCATATAGAAAAAATAGTGGGAAAATACTGGTTTTTACTCCTAAAACAGAATTTTTTATTAAAAAAAATATCTGTCTTTTTAAAACAATATGGAAAAATCCTTGACATCATAATAAAAAATGCACAAAAAACTTTCAGAAAATAAACAAATCAAAGAAACGTTTTATTTTAAATTAGATAAATTCAATTAATTATATTACAAATGTATAAAAAATCTGATTAAGTATAAAAATGATCTGATGCAAATAAAAAACAAATTGCAAATTGTATTTTTTTGGGGGGAGGGGTAGGAAAATAAATCAAATTCTAAAAGTAGGCTATTTTATGAAAAATAAAATAAAAAAAAAGAAATATGATAATTGCTAGCTCTGAAGTAATATTTCTCTTTGAGCTTTCGCCCATTTATTTGCCGCAAGCTATTATTTTTGCTTCCGTAAGCGATTAACATATTACAAGCACCACAATTGGAACAAAAAGCATATGTGCTATCCTTTCTTGAAGCAATAATGAAAAGAAATTCGTTGGTATATAATTAATTAGAATTGGTTCAATATTTATCAGACATCATTAAAAATAACAGGATATGATATCGACTTCATTTATCGAGAGGGTCTGAAATCACAGATGCCGCTCAAGAGTTGAAGTCTATAACATATTCTGCTGACGTCATTCGATATCGCTTGTGACGTCCTCAGGGGAAAGGAAACAGATCAAAGATTCTGATGACTTCTATATGTTCGATGGGTGGGTCAAAAAGGAGTGTGAAAGGGGGAGGATTAAGGTTGAAGAGTAAAAGAAAACTGAGATACGTGCAGCTGCACTTCAGCCAGGTGGTAGTTCGACAAGAGGGGACAAACTGTTACGTGGGGGAATGTAAAAACAAAACTTCTGTTTTTGAGGTTATTTTGAGTTTGGTCATCGATTGGAGAAAAATTTTGGAGATTTTCGTATCAATTTCAGAAGGCAGGAGAAGAACACAAAAGTCGGGAGTCTCCCACATAAAGCGGGAGAGTTGGCATTTCTGTATATACACACACACACATATATATAGTGTTTAACTTTTATAAAAATATATAACGGCATCTTTTATTTTTAATTTATTAGAATTTAAAGATAAATAAAGTATTTAAAAGTATGGTGTATAAATTTGATACATAGACAATACAAGTCGAAATTCTATTGAATAACAGCATTATATTTAAATATATCTTTTTATAGAAAAAAAAAAAAANAAAAAAAAAAAAAAAAAAAAAAAAAAAAAAAAAAAAGACAAATATAAACGTTCTACAAAATTCTTAAATTGAAGGTCCAGTTAAAGATATCGTCATCAAATTGCTTAAATTCATGAGGGAACTGGCAGGCTTTTTTTCTCAAAAATATTTAGATTTAAAAAATATATATATGCTGAATTTTACTAAAATTAGGCTAAAGATGCAATGCTTTAGGCACTCAGGGACTGAAATCCCAGAATTTGTGAATCCCTCGGCATGTTATATACATATGTATGTAATATAAATGGTTACTAAATTTATAGAAAAATTTGCAATGTCGCTGATTGTAAATAAACAATTGCATGCAGCAAAATGAAATAAAACAAAAAAAATTACCTAAACTTCCAGTTGAATTATACTGGACTTCACTTTTATCGTAATGGGAAACAGAAGAATTCCCATTGAATTCATCTTCATTTTGAAAATTAGTCTCAGGTCGTACTTCTGAATGTGATCGCCTTTCATCATGATTAGGTCTAACCTTGTGATGACGAACATGTCTTCTTCGACCTCGAGGATAACCTTTATGAATATCCTACAAGAAATTCATAACATTACTTTGAGTAATAACAATGAGGGAATAATCATGAATTAGTCAATCAGACAAAGAATCTTACTTTAAGCATTTCTTCTGATTTTTCATGGGTTATTTTGGATTGCTGCATATGTTCACTAAAGCCAGAATCATGAACATCGTGAGAATATTCTCCATAGGAAAGAAGTTCTTGAGGTGGGGATGAATTTTCTTTTGTGACAGTAAGGAAAAGCTGAAATTAAATAAGATAACACAAAAAATAAATTTGTTAAACTATGCTATACCTGAAACAAACTTTTGCATGCCATATCTAGTATTCTATTTAGACACATTATTCATTAGTCATTGAGTACAGAAGCTGCAATAGTTAAGTGCGTAAAGGCACTGAACTGTCGTAAATTATTAGAATTTGTACTTCAGTGGCAGCTTGAATTTCACCCAAATTTTAAGTAAGGGTGCCAGCTTGTCTGAGAAATAAATGTGGCTTTTGCGCAATGCTTACCACATGGAAGCAATTATACCAGAGATTGTGGTGCCTTAGCCTCCATGACCTCCTAGCCCACAACTGGCTGTTGCGGGAATGTTTTACATACAGTGAGGAAGATGCAAATAAGAGAATTTATCAAATCAAAATCTAAAGAATATTAAAAGTAAAACAGCAATACTAAGTATTAATTAATTTGTTTTAATTGCAAAGTTGATGCATGCGACCACACTATATCAATACAAAGGATATTTTCCCTGATTGTATGTACCCATGTCTCTATTATATATTGTTGTTGTTCACTCAGTTCATTTAATTATTTTCCCTTGTTATTATTTAAAACTAATTATTTTAAAATACTCAAATTACACCCAAAAAATTTCAGATGCCTTGCTGAAAAGTTTTCTTTTTTTAAAAAATAATAAGAATAATAATTAAGAGCAACTGACAGACTCATTGCAATTTTTACATTAGCATGTTTTAAAGCAAAATTAAAACAGCTGTTATGCCCATAAAGTTGCCATAGAAATCAGTTTTGTTACTGAATATCTTACAATCATCTTATAAAATTTTGTTAAATATAAATATACTTCACTTACACTTAGCTGAAAGATAGACAAAGTTCAAAGATGGGCTTTTGATTAAATGTACTACTTGGTGAAAAAAGTGGTGACATTATAAAATGTAAAAATAATTAACTATTGAAATGCATAATCTTTCGACTTCTACTAAACAAAGTTAATTATTTTGTCTAAAAAGTACCTTTTAAGATCTATATCTAAAAAGCTTTTCATAATCCTTTAGAGATTTGCAAGACAGAGTTTAAGGAAATAAGACAAATAGAAATGAAAAAGTTAGTTTTAAACTTAGAATAATATTATTTGTCACAAAATTTAATAAATAATAAATGCACAAGATTAATTTCAAACCAATATTTCTCAAAAGTAACATAGAATATGAACTTCAAAATAAAGTAATAAAACTAAGTGAGAAGTAGGCAAACCTGTTCGCGCTTTTCTTGACTTAATGATGAAGCTGAAGTTAGAGAAATTTTATCTTCTAATGATGAATGAGACAACATAGGTTCTTCTTCCATAATGTAATAATCTTTCAAGCACGATTCTTTTCCAAGAGAATTTTTACGATCCTATAGAAAAAGTTCAATATAAGAACCTTTAAATAAAATCCACAAAGCCACTGGCAGTTAAATATGAATGAGATAGTATAGTAAATCTCTAGCAACAATTTTACCTTGTCCCCAGTTGGGTTCAATATGGCTCCTATATAAGTATGCACAGAGGGACTAATATTGGGATGACTATATTATATATATATAGGTCTTATACACTGTGGGCCAGAAGACCATGATCTTAGGCCAAAAGTCAAAAATTAAATTTTCAACTAAAATATGTGTAGGCAGTTTTAATATAGCCCAAATTAAGTATTCATAATCATTCCAAACATTATAATTTACTTTTTGGACCGACGAAAGTAAATGTAATGAAAAATATGTTAAGAATTTTTTTTTTAAATGCAACTTTAAAATTTTTATTTCAGAAATATATATAAGAATTTCACCTTACTGTTACATTTTTATCAAAGAAATTAGTCTGAAATTATAGTACAATTTTTCAATTTGTTGGATTAGTTAATACTCTTGACAAACTTATAGTTTATACATTATCATTTGACATTTTACAATGTTTGAATGACTTTTGAAACTTAGTTCCGAAAAGTTCCACGAGGTAATTAGCCAAACTTTTTTTTGTTGTTTTCTTTGATGCTTCTTCTTTCGAAAAAACCTGCCCCATATTACTAAAGTGGACTAAATATACCGGAAAACAAAAACCATGTTTTTTTTTCTTCATGTTTTCGCGTTATTTCGTAATATTATTTCGGAAATATAATTTGCTTTTCATTTTTAATGTAAAATTACGAAAATTATTATATTTTCATTGCTATATTTAATTATTTAANTAATATTAGGATGACTATATATATATATAGGTCCTATACACTGTGGGCCAGAAGACTATGATCTTAGGCCAAAAGTCAAAAATTAAATTTTCAACTAAAATATGTGTAGGCAGTTTTAATATAGTTTTAATATAGCCCAAATTAAGTAATCATAATCATTCCAAACATTATAATTTACTTTTTGGACCGACGAAAGTAAATGTAATGAAAAATATGCTAAGATTTTTTTTTTAAATGCAACTTCAAAATTTTTATTTCAGAAATATACATAAGAATTTCACCTTACTGTTACATTTTTATCAAAGTAATTACTCTGAAATTATAGTACAATTTCTCAATTTGTTGGATTAGTTAATACTCTTGACAAACTTATAGTTTATACATTTTCGTTTGACATTTTACAATGTTTGAATGACTTTTGAAACTTAGTTCCGAAAAGTTCCTTGAAGTAATTAGCCAAACTTTTTTTTGTTGTTTTCTTTGATGTTTCTTCTTTCGAAAAAACCTGACCCATATTACCAAAAGTGGACTAAATATACCGAAAAACAAAAACCATGTTTTTTTTCTTCATGTTTTCACGTTATTTCGTAATATTATTTCGGAAATATAATTTGCTTTTCATTTTTAATGTAAAATTACGAAAATTATTATATTTTCATTGCTATATTTAATTATTTAAACTTACTATATTATTTTTATTTTTGCTTGCCATATTTCAGTCGCTATTTTGTTTCTTTGGGTATTTTTAGTGTATTTCAAAATTTCAACTATGAATTCAATTTACCTGCATATAAAACCCCCCAAATTTTGAAACAAATTTTATCGAAATACTAATTTTGGCCACGAAACCTTGGATGCTGGCCTACTGTGCTACATAGAGCCAATATCAGAGTTTAAAGGGCCAATATAAGGCCTTTATTGGCTGAATAATGAATATAAAATATCGGGTGAATTTGACATATATAGGGCCGATATTGGTTTTAAAGTAGTTGTAAAAGGTGAATCAGACAGTTCTGTATAGGGTCGATATCAGAAAATAACATTCCTTTGAATCCTTATTGAGTCAAGATTCATGAATACTAGTCCAATGAGGGCCCACATTATTTTGTCACTAGGGACAGGGTATCTGCTACATTTTAGATTTTCAAATTCATGATTTTCCATGACTTAACGAAGTTACTATTTTCTCCGACAAAACACAACAATAAATTTAAAAAAGTATTATAAAAACATTCATTGAAATGATAGGTATAACCAAAACTGTTATACTCTGTATCTTCATATTTATAGATTTTAAATTTAAAAAACAGAGTAAAGAAAGAGTTGAAGCAATGAAATAGCTGAAAAAAAGTATTAAAANNNCCCCCCCCTGCAGAATTACATTCTAAAGATACTTTTCTTGTTCATCGGAAAGGAAACAAATACTCCTGATTTTTCTGTTCTCATTTCGGAATAAAAAAATTCGACAATGACTGGCTTGCCTTCAGCTAAAATTTTAAATTTATAAAATAAAAATTATAACAAAAATTCTGAAATCACAGAAGTTTAAAAGATCTAAAGAAGTTTAAAGAAGAAAGCTCTAGAAATGATGTTTATTCTTTCATTTTTTGGAAGAACACCATAATTTTTAAAGAACACAATAAAAACATTTTATATTTTAATCAAATATGAGTGTGAGTGGCGATTTTGTTACAAATTCAGATATTCAGAACACTATGAAATTGGAGGGAGGGGGTAAATTCCATATTAAAAATTAGATTTTTCGGTGACCTAAATCCATGACTTTTCATGATTTTTTTAAAAAAATAGTTAAAATCATGAAATTTCATGACAAATTTTGCTCAGTACCAAAATTCATGACTTTCCATGATTTTTCATGACTTTTCAGGTGAACAGATACCCTGTAGGGATGTTATTTAAAGTGGTAAATATAAGAATTTTGAAAAAAGGTAAGAATCTAAGCAGAAACTGTAATAAAAGCTTAGATGTAATTCACAATAATTAACTAATATATTATAAAACAACTTGAATGTCACTAAGATCTCAACATTTACTGACCAAACAAAGAATTATTTTCAAGCAAAGAAATGGAAGCAGAATTTGGAAGAAAAATAACTACACCAAACTAATTATACAGTACAAGGTATCAATATAATAATACTGTACAAGGAATCAATATCATTCATTCATAATAAAATCTCCATACAACCTTCAATAACTTAATTGAATTCATCTGGATTCAATTCAGATTATCTACGGCATACTTTAAAGCATAAAATACTTTTTTTTCAATTTTGAAAAGTTTTTTAAATAAACAAAACCAGAAAATAAGCACTACCTGTACATTCTCTTTAAAAACTTCATCTTTAACAGAAGTATAATATTGGAAAAACACTATGTAATACTAATAAAAATGACTTGAAACTATTACACTGGAAATTTGCATAAATGGATTTGCTTTTAAGTTTATAAAAATAATTCAGTTGTATTCAAAATTTGAAACCAAAACATAATTTCTGTTTTCAAATAAATAAATAAAAATATCAATAGCTGCGATTACCAAATTTTCTTGTTTGCTAGTAGCATTTTCATGTTTCAAATCACTGGTACATTGAGGATTCCCTAAAAAGGAAGAAAATGTATAACTATCATAAAAAGCATTATTTACTGTTATAAGTTACATGGTTAAAAGCTTACCTAAAAATAAATCTTTCATCTGAAACTCATAGCTTTTAGATTGATGAGCTCCACAATTAGACTCATATTCCCTGTTAAAAGGTTAAATCAGATTAATTTTATAGATTACATTAAAAACAAATCCATGGTCAAACATTAAACACAAACAATACACAGTGTGTAAAATGTCCTAATTTTAGGTAAGAAAATATAATTTTATCTTATTATAATATTTTTGTAAACAAAATATTTTTATCTTGAACTTGTTTACAACTGCTGTTTATCAAGTTCAAATCAATATAAAATATAATTATTATTTTAAAAAAATCATTTTCTAAATATTCCGACAAACTGCCATGTGAATGAACACAAAGTTAGTTATATTAAAACAAATTTAAAATTATAATTTTAACAACTATTCAGCACTTGAACATTTAAATATCTCTTTTCTTATTTCTTAAAAAAATCTTAAAATTGTATACATTCTATGATCAGGAAAAAAAGAAAAATTCAAAATAATTATAAGGAGTTTATCTCTATATTATTTCTTAATAAAATTCTAAATTTTTATACATTCCAAAATCATGAAAAGGGGAAAATTCAAGATAATTATAAGGATTTCGTCTATGTTACTTCTTCTCAATTTATAAACAATTTTTTTAAAATTCTCAATTTATGTACATTTTGGGATCATAAAAAAAAGGAAAATTCAAGATAATAATTTTGTTTCAATGTCATTTCTTAATACAATCCTCAATTCGTGTACCTTACAGAATTATGACAAAAAGGAAAATCAAACAAAAGTTATATTTCATAAATTATTTTAACTCCCTGATCACTATTTCATATTAACTATGAAATTTATTTTATTATGTTATATAATTCTAAATGGTATTTTAAAGTACCAGTTAACAGTAATGTAAAAAATAAAAAATACTATTAATATTAGTTAACTTGAAAATTCAATTATGCATTTACATTAATAATATATAAACAAAACAACCCCATTTCATTTAATTATAAATTAGTTAGGTTTAAATTAATTACTAACACAGAATAAAAATCATCTGATCCCATCTCAGCAAGAGAATGAGTAAGAGAGCCTAATGAGAGGTAAGAATCTTCAGATAGTTCATTTTGAGTTGGCACATGTCCAAGACTCCATGTAGAAAGCATTGCAGAACTTCCTTTAGCCTGGAATAAGAAATTAAAAGCATGTTCATTACAGGAATGCAAACTGTTTAAAAAGTGAAGTGATAATCAACACTTACTTCCGGCCATGATGATACCATGGAAGAAACTTGATTAGCTTTGCTAATATTTAAGGATATATGGGAATGGTTGTTGAAAATATCAGATTGTTGCTTAAAAATATCTTGATAATCAGTAATGAAATATGTTACTATTTGATTTGTGAGAGATTGTTCTTTCAATCCAACAAAATCTTCGGTGACTCTGAAAATTAAACTCAATTACAGCAAGTATATTCACAGTTTCACTTTCACTTAAAACTCATTATCAAAATATCAAGTTTAATTTTGAAAATACCTTATTGATAATAGAAAAACAAATTGATGAAATAAGTTGTTTAATAGACAAGGCACAAAAAATTAATCATACCAAAATTAATAAAGTAATTTTTATAATTAAAATTTTCTTCACATTTCTTCTTCTTAATTTAGGAAACCAGTTATTTATTACAATGAAGTAAATTATACTGTGAGTAAAACATAAATATTTATTACTTGTTTAAGAGTTTTAATAGAAAAAATTAAAGTGCTCAATCTTTAATGCGAAACAGTTACATAAACTTTGGAAATTATAATTTTTTTTAAATGAAAATTAGAATAATTAGGCTGAAAAAAATTTGTCCTGCAGTATTTCCTTAGCAAATAACAAAGAAAAATGGGATTATTTGACAGAAATCGACAGATCTAAGCCCAAATTGCATTTGATGTAAACGGTTAAAACAACTGAAAACCACATAGAATTTAAAAATTTTATAATAAATATTCAATGAAGTAATATTATATTAGTATCATCATAATGTTGTGCAGCGATCATTCTACGTGAGATTACATTTTTCTCTCTGGCATCTGTATGTTATTTCTTTTAATTGAAAAAAACTAAAACACATTTTATCTACAGATGAAACTCTAGAAGTAGTTTGTGTATAGCATTGGTTATTATATTGCAACAAGATATTTTTAAAATATTTAAAATATAAAGATTAAAAAAAGGTCTATACCTAAATAAATTTGGCCCAAACACTATTCCAAGAGAAGATGGACTCATTCGGTTTTGTTCTTCAAAGTCTGAAACTTTCTTTAAAAAACTGAACAAGTAACTTAATATGTTGTAGTTTACAGGAGGCAATTTTTTTACTAGTTCTCCTAAACACATCACACTTTCTTCTTTACTTTTATCTAAAAATGAATAAGCATTTTAAAAAATATCAATGATTCAAAACAAAAAGAAAAGAAAACAATCCATTAAAAAATAAGCAAGTATAATTTAAATTCAAACAGGACAGACAGTTAAATATATCAAACCTTTTTAAATTATATTTTTTGTTATTCACAATTCAAAACTAAAAATTCATCAAAATTATGCAAAGATACACAAGTTTTCTTTAAATTTAGAAAAAATTGCAGTGTATACTGAGATATTAAAGTTTGTTTCATGGGCAGTTAGTCATCAAATAAATATCTTTAGATTTAAAAAAAAATGCTTTTCTCACTTAGTTTTTAATATTCGTAAATATCTGCTTACTTGATCAAAAAAATTAGTAGTTAAAAAGTTTTTTTTAAAATTAAACGATTAAAAAAAATCAAATACAGGGAAAGTGTTTGCAACCTTTAACTGCATTTAAAAACTGGCAATGTAGGTTTAAAGGTATAATTGGATCAGGTAACTCTCTTAGAAATAATTTTAGTAAAGCAGCAGCTGTGGGGACATCTCCTTCTGTTTCAAGTGGAGCATCACCAGAGCGATCAAATGAAATTTTTAGCCTTTCAACTGAGCGTGCATTTCCACTTATTCGAAAAAGACCCTCATGAGTGAAACCTGGAACAAAAAATAAAATATAGTACTAAGAATTTTTTTTTTTGCATATTATATTAAAATTTTAGTTTTTAAGAATGAAAAAATATAATAACTATGGCAAACAAATATGATTCATGATCATTAATATGGCTGATGGCTTCATTCCATTGTGTGGATATAAGGGTTTTACAGTATTTACCTCATAAGTCTTCAGATTTTGAACCAGACACAAATTAAAACAGTTTAGTTAATTATTTAGATAAATACACCTTAGTAAAACTGTTTGAATAAAACTAACACACATTGGATTTTATGATTGGAAAATTCTAAAAATATCCCACGAAGTTGCCTATATATTGGAAGCTTTTCTATTTTAGAGATATGGACATGGTCTTCAATCAAGACAGACACAAGTTTAATCTAGCTGGAAGACTTTACGAATGTTTCTGTTTAAACAACCATCTCCAATAAATCCAAGTAAGTAACACATTCTTCTTATATCTTCAAGGGAGTATTTGGTGTCACGTAATTCAATAAAGAAGTAAAAGATACTGACATTTGATAAATATTTTAGCCAACAACTATTTTTTTTAATTAACAATTGCATATTAATATATTTATTTGACATAAAAAGATTCCCTTTTTTGTTTAATAACACAAATTAAATTTCTATTATACTTATGAGATTTTTTTTCACTAAGACATACACAAAATAATACATAGATAAAAATATCACAAAATAAAAACGCAAAAAATCATCAAATACCTAAAAATATAAAAGAATTTATTTAATTTCATAATTCTCATTAAACAGCCAATCAAATTTTCGAGCTTACGACTACCAATGCTCAACTCCATAGCCTTGTAATTTTTAACCCAATCCAGAAGACAAGGAGACTCCTGTATCAAGTGTTGAGAGAAATTTGAATTCACAGTGGACTTTTTAATGGAACTAACCCACATTTGTGTTACATGAAGAGAAAAACTTCCCACAGTTAGCCTGACGGCAAGGGGACTCTAAACCATGACCCGTCTACCACTGAGGATATTTTATGTCAGCACTGTGGTTAGTGCGAACCGATTACAGAATTCCTATCTATCTGCCATTGCTGGGATATGAACTAGGGGCACCTCATTGGAAGGTGAACACTCTATCCCCTCAGCCAGCATGACTATGTCAAAGATCTGTAAGATTCTTTTCAACAATGACCAACTATATAACAGCAATTTAGAATTGAAATAAATAGTTATAAATAAATAAGAAATTAAACAGCGAAAAAATATTAAAAAATACACACCTGAAGCCTGAATGTATTGACATAACCTAGTGATGATGAAAGGTACTGAATATTCAGAGGGGCAGCGTTGTAAAAGAATTTCCAGGGGTGTACCGAATGTTTTACATTGTGAAGTAGGGGTCTTTTTTCTTGTCAGTGGTGAACTTAAGAATTTCCTCATCTTATCAATGCGACTTTCCCCAGATGACTCTTGATGCTAGAAATTTTTACAAAATACACTTTAGAATCAAATTCAATGATAAATAAAGATACAATTTATAAAAATAATAATCATTTAGAATATAACAATACAACAGATAAATATAAAGTTTTTTTCCTAAAAAAAAAAACAAAATGCTTATAAAGTTGAAAAAAAAAAGAAAAAAACTTCAAAAATTCAAATAACTCTTATCACCTGTATCTATACATATAAAAGGCAAAGCATGCATGCATGTTTATTCTCAATGCATATCCACAAATCTGAAACATTCAGATCCATATTCACTACACATAGGTTTTAGAGCAGAAAATCATCACTGTCAACCTTAAAACTCTCTTCTACCACTGGTTCAAATGCTATAGTTCAAAATATTTTTCCATACGATAACGATAGAAGTCATCATTGCAATTTAAACTACTACCTATAAACTATTTCTTTTCTCTTTTTTTTCCAATTACTTAAAAAATTATATGATTTTTTATTGCTTACTGCTCTATTTAATAAAAATGAGTTTCACTAAAAGTTTATTGCACATATCTGCACTTCATAAATCTGAGAAAAGTCAGGAATGGATCTAGGTCATTTCATGCTTGGGGTAAAAATTTATTTTTGCACTTCTTTTCCTATGCATGCACTACAAAGTAGCAGATGTAGAGACTAGATCATTTATCATAACAATGTGATATAAAAAATTTTAAAACTACATTTTGACAGTGGATGAAAAAAAAACAATTATTTATTTTTTTACACATAAAACTAAAACCGTTGAATATAAAACATAGCATAAATCTCACATTCACACATAAATATAAGCCATCACACATACATAGAAGAAAAACGTTTGAAAGGCATATGCTTGGGGTAGGGAAGATTTTTGGTGCTGAAAGCAGTTTGTTAGTGCAATTATTTCTTAATTTCAAATTGAACTTTTAAAATTTTTATTATATTATTTTTTTTCCTTTGATTTTGCATCTCATAATTATTATTTTTTTCAGTCAGAAAGCAGATGAAATTTCTATTGACAATAAATTTTACAGGGAAATCAATTTTGCTTTGCTCAAGAAACAAATAAAAATTTTCAGCAGACAAAGAACTCGAGTTGGGACTTAATCGATCTAGTATCTAATCAAAAAGTGGTTAAAATTTCGAGTGACAACATATTCTACAGATCAATAAAATGACAATAAAGTTTGCTTGGAATGATCCGGAAGTTATTAAAACTTGCATTCTTATCAGGCAAAATAAAACAAATGGACTCTGGCTAGTTAGAAAATCGTCTTAATCTCGAAGGATCATAAATTCTGTATAGCAATAAATTCTATTTATAGTGGTCAGGTAAATGATTGAAGCTTGCTTTTCTCATCAGGTCTAGAGCTCAGCTCAAGTAGATATTTGATGGGTACTCTAGCTAGTTGGAAAGGGATCAAAATTTTAATCAATGATCAATTTCCTACGGTGCTAAAATTGTAACAAACTGTACTTTTTGCAGCTAGAAAACAGTTGAAATTTGTATCATTATTCAGCCCAGAATACCAGTTAAAATTTAAGTGCTCTAGCTAGTCTTAATTTTGACTGATGATAAGTTATAATTAGAGATAAATTGTCAGAAAGTTTTACAAGTACATAGAGATTGGGAACTTGCATTGCCAATGCACAATGCAATTGCACAGATTACCAGTTAAAATTTTAATTTTCTAACTAGTTTGAAAGTTCTTAACACTTCCTTAATTCTGCTTATAGCGATCAGAAAACAACTAAAACAGTAACAATGTCTAGTTACAGTTGAAATTCAAGTGCTTTGGCTAGTCAAAATTAATCAGAATTTTGACTGACTATGAATTATTTTTTTACCATAACATCACGATAAAATCTGACCTGGTGGTCAGGAAACAATTAAAAGTTGCATCGAAGACAAACACAGAGTTCCAGTGAAAATTTGAGAGCTCTAGCTAGTCAGAAAGTGGTCAAAATTTTGCCAGCAAGATTCAAGCAAAGTGAGATAATAAAAATTTTGTAAAATAACAATAATTGCTGAAAGGTGTTCAACATTACAATAAAAGCAATCATCGATAAATATTCGAACTATTTTGCATTTTAGATTTTTTAATGTATGCATCATAAGAAAGATATTTCTCATGATGCATGATTGTATTAAAATTTCACCAACTATCTAGTCTCAGTTAATGATAATTTCTCACCCTTTTCCAATGAAAACTGATATTGTATATAAAATGAGTTAAAATTTCTTGTGCATGTACTAGAACAAAAAAGGGTTCTGATAATAATGTTTTCATTTTGTTCTTTCATGATTCTAGTGATACATGGAACATTTTTGCCTAGTTTAGTCCATTACCACATAGCACTCAGGGCGGATTGACTTTACACGATCTGTGATTGTGTAAAGTCAATTGAAATTGAAAAAAAAATATATGTTGTGTGACAAATTATAAGAAAAATTAAGGGAATGAGATAAATCGTAATTACCACATATTTGCCACTATCAATCCTTTTGAATCTCTAAAACAAGTTTTAATAAATGTAATAATGGAGGGATAACAAAATGTAAAAATAACTGGGAAGGATAACAGAATGTAAAAAGAAAACTATGTAGTAACAAGTGCCAATTCCCCCAGAATAATATGTATCACTACATAAACAGAGGATTTGCACAGAACTCTATGACACTTAGATGGCCAAAAATGATTACAAAAATATAACTGACATAAATTATAATCTTTGAGAAACAAAACTAATTATAGTGTATAAATAAGAACCTAGTGGCAGAATTGCAGCAATACGGCGACATTGATGCAGAACGTTACATAGTCCTTGCAGAAAGATTTTTCTTTTGAAAAGTAAAAAAAAAAATTTCTTTTCTACAGAAATTCAAGCGTAATATTTGAATCATACATTTAGATAATCACTTTTTGACATGCTCAATTTACGCCAATAGCATCGTAAATCAATGTAATTTTTTGATTGCATGTTCGGCAGTTATTGATATTGATTTTCATTTGGATTTTAAATATCCCGATATATTTCAAACAATATGGAATCGTTTTTAAGGCAATAATTCTATCGAATTTTTGGCACTATAGCTATTGATTTCTCTGCGATTTTTTAATCTGATACTTTCTATATGATATTATTTACTACAACAACCTAATCTCGAATCGAAACACACATTTGAGGAGCCCGATTTCTGTGATTTTGTCAAATTTTGTCTTATTTTCGGCAATTACTACTTCCGAATTCATGATTTTTAATAATTTTTTTCCTTGTGATAATTTTTTAACAAAATGCGAAGAAGGAAATTAATTTATGCATCCCCGAGAAAATGAGAGAATATCACCCATAATATTAGAATAAAAAATTATTATATGTTAAATTAAAAAAAATATATATATATAGTTTTTTTGGTAAATACAGGGTTTTTTTTAATTTTAAATTACTAACATACATGTTTGTTATTATTAAAAGTATCTTGCAGAAAGATATTAGTGCTAGAGAGCTTTGTTGCAGATAGCTTGAAAAAACACGGGGAATAAGAGTTATTATTGTGAAAGCTATGAGAAATTCACTATTCTGAATTATTATAATGAAAGCTATGTGTAACAATTATAATTTTTATACCAAGATTGTTATTACCAATGATTGCCTACAGAACTTTTTTTAATAACTTTTATAATAATAAAGAACAATTAATAACAAGTTACGTTCTAAGTGTTAATTTAGCACATTAACTAATAGCATAAATAAACTAGCTGTTGAACCTGGCATAACTTAAATAAAAAAAACTAACAATATTGGTACAGTGGGAACAGCATGTAATTCCTTAAAAAAATTAATGCTTGTAGTAATAATACTTTATAAACATTTATGGTAAACAAAGCAATAAAATCTTTTTTTAGACCTGCTATAAATTTACACACATTCTATTATAAATTACTATATACAACTCATATTCTGTTATCTACTAGAGTTGATTCAGTTAAATAATTAATATCATGAAAAGAGTGTACCTAATTATTATAAACTTAGTAAAATAATATTGCCAAGAAGGAAAAAAAAACTAATAAAATAAAAAATGGATGTTATGTGCAAATGCCAATTCAGTGAGATAATTTATTTTTAGTGGAATTTAGAACTAAGGAAATTACTTATAAATTTCAGTGATAATTATCATTCTAAATAATGTATATAAGGTACGTAACCAAATTTTTCAATAAAATAAGCACCTTTTAACCACTAAAAAAATATTTTTAAGCACCTTGAAAAATATCATAATTAGACAATTGATGGTATTATCTGGTTTTATTAACAGGGACAAAGACGATGGTGTGTCACAAACGATGAAATTAACAAGAGAAATTAAATTTTCTATCACTAATAGAGAAAAAAAATTGACAATGTTTAGTTGGTTCCTGCAATCAGCAAAAATTTAAGAGATTTTTCGATTCTATAACAGAGGGCGGAAAATTAGATATTTCGATTCTATCACAGAGGGCGGAGAGAATCTCTTGCAAAATGCAGCAGGGTTGCACATAAGAGTAAAAAATCCTTACCATCGAATCCAGCTCAGTACACGCAAGTGCGGACCCGCAAGTATTTAATCAAACATGTAAAACAAATTGTGCTTTTATACACTACAGAACGGCGGTACACCAAAATAGATTGGGGTTGAATTAATTGTGAAAACGTTGAATAGGACAATGTCTTTTTGTATAATTTGTGATTAAAATCAACATGGTAAAGAAAAATATCACATTTCGGAAAAGGGAAAATTAAGCAGTTTTTAAAACATCCATGTAAAAAAGCACCTTTCAGGGCTTTTAAAAAAAAGAAAATAAGCACCGTTAAGCACTTTTTAAAAACGCACACACCCTGTGTATAGGCAACAGGAAGAACTAATTTTAAGAAAAAGTTATGCACTATGTGCCAACGGAATACCAAAATTTACAAGAAGTCTAAAAAAAAAGATTTATCTGCCTCCCTTTGTTAATCAAAGAAGTTTAATACTTACTTTGGAGAATTTTATTCGCTTCCCATTTAATTAATAATCTGCATTTTTTTATTGTTATTATTTTTAAAGCTATACCATGCTCAACAGCCAGTTTATTTACAAGTGTAAGATATATACCTATGGAAACCTATTATCAGGCAAAAGGAAATTTTTAGTTTATAAAAAAATTAAACATCATCACGGAAAAAAATATGACAAACAACAAATTTAAAAAATAAATAAACAAAGACTTATATGTTAAACTTATTTTACCTGGTTTGATGCTAACATTTCAAGCACTTTGATACAGAATCCCAAACTCTGTTGTCAAGATGTTATTCATAATAACTAAAAACAAGTTAGGAAAATCAATTTAACAATTTATTTAAGGCTAAATTTGTTTAAAAAAAGTCACAAATGAAATAAAAATATTTTTTTCCTTACCATCAATATTTTGTATATTAACTGGGTAATTCATTGATTATATATTTCTAATATCAAGATAAAAAGTTATGGTTGCTTCAAAACTCTACATAATACTAAACATAAATTAAACATTAGAAATATCTTTGTAAATTGAATAGGTGTTTCCTACTATATAATCGTTTGAATACCGAAATATTAAAAAGGTTTTTTCCTTCAACTAATAAATAAAACTGAATACATGTTTATTAAAACATTACATATCTTAAAGTAAATTAAGTTATATAGTAGATTTTTCACAAAATATTTCTATAATTTGTCTCCAGATCAATTAAACAGTTTCAATTCATAGTTTAATGAATGTTTCTGATTTCTTTTAATAAAATGCAACCTATCTTTAAAATAGAGACAGTGAGTGACATCAATGTATATTTGATCTAATCTATCAATCTTCAAATGGAAGTGTTGAAAAAGATTGTAATAATTATTTCTTATTACGGGTGAACAACTCTCCCTTTTCAATTTACGACGATGTTTACTTCAATCGTTTTCGTTACAGACAAGTTACGTTTTCTATGGTGGCGAGTAGAGCATTGAAGGACTTGCTGTTTTGGAGCCCATCCAAAATAAGTTGAATATTTTTAAAATTTGAAGACAAAATTGAATGAAATATTGTTGCTCATATTATATTTTGAAATAATTTTTCAGATAAAGCTGATTCTATCGTAACAGAGGTTTTCAGATTTTTAAACATAAAACACAATCTAAAAACAGAGCTATAAGCTAAATAAATTTTAATCCATAAATTTCATGGCAAGAAAGATTATCTGGCAACGATATTTTATTGTTGATAAACATTTGAAAAGGGCCTTCTTACTCGCTGGAAAAGGGTCATAAAACCCTGGTACGATTTTCTCGTTTCGAATGTCTCAGTGTGAGAAAATCGCATTAATTTATCGAAAATTCTTTCATTATGTTTCAATGTAATGTAACAAGAACAAAAATTAGAATCTGTTTCTTAACTTCGGTCGTTTTATTATTAATATTTTTATTTCTTGTCAGTGACGAGCTTATTAGCAGAATTCGCTCGCCAACTGTTCGTTCTTGTGTTTTATGTCCATTCAAAAATAATGCATCTTTGAACAAAGCTGAGTTCTTACATTTTACGATACTTTCAGATAATTCTCACGAGGAACCTATTAATGTAATGTTGTCATTTGTTCATGCAAATCGTAATGTAAGATTGAAAAATAATTTCAATCGATGTATTTCGTCACTTCTTATGCACTCGTCTGTACATCTTCACCTACATATTCTCACAGATGACTCCAGTGTTAATGATGCCATTAATATGCTAGAAAATGCAGCCCCTTTAGCCAAAACCGCAACTCAGGTATTAATGCATTTTTCCTTTTCTTTAGAATGTTTTTTTTTCAGTGAAAGACGCCACTGTCATATAATGCCTACATAAATAAAGTTAAATAGAGGATATTTCTGCTTTGGTTCCTGTTCATGTCACTACAATCACTAAGACGTGAAAGGGATTTTAAACTTGGAAAATTTAAAGATATATGTTGAAGTTGCAACGAGTTATACCCTTTGAGTTGGTCCCCCTTTGGGGAAATTTATTTATCATAATTTGTGGCAGAATAATGGCCAAGTCTTGGCAACTTCCGGGTAACAGACCTGCAATATATAAAAAAAGACGTCACAGAAAGGGACCAACTCGAAAGATACAACTAGTAGCGAACCTTGGGCAAACGTAGATATTTTTTTAAAAAAAACATTGCATGTTTAATATCTATTTGGCATCTTGGTGATTATAGTTGGCACGACAGATCACGATACAGAAATATCCCCATCTTCTCTGATGTTTTTTGTTTCTTTTTTTAATTTCTCGGGAGCTACTGCTTGTTGTCAAAACTTGGCAATTGTTTTGATGTAGATTTCATTACAGAAATCTTCTCATGAAGGAAGCTAAATGACATATTAAGAAAATCCCCATGACAAATTGAATATACTCGTGCACTGTATTTTCTTAGGAGGATATTTCTGTATAGGTATCATTATGTAAATCTTCTTTTTCTTAATAAACTTATTTAGTAAACCAAAAATGGGATAATCTCAATCAGGGTTTGTTGATTTTAAATCAACTCATTTTTTGATCAATTTTTTGATTCAACTCATTTTCCTGTGGGTGAATGGACTCATGGACCTGGTCTAGCTACGCTAGACCAGTGGGGATGAGAAACAACAAAAAGACAAAACTTTGAAATCCCCACATTAAAAGAAAATAATCATATAACCAATTTGAGTTCTGCATGTAATAAAATTGCATTAAAATTTTTTTAAACGTAGTATTATTTATTATTTATTTAGTATTTTTTTAAACGTGAAAATTCGTAGCAATAACTGTCAAAAGTACAATTGGAAACACCGCATGGATTAACAAGAATATCAGCACATATTGATCCTGTCAAAGAGCGATTTCTTAAATTCATAATTAGAAAAATATTGGTATTTTTAAAACGAATCAGAAGAATATCAATAATAATAACTGATCAATAAAAGATATTAGGATTAAAAAAAATAAAAAATCAAAGCACTAGTACATATATTATTGGAATCAAAGAGAGTTTGGAGCAATAGTCAAGACTCAAATGCATAATTTAAAATTTTTATGTGCAATATATATAAAAATTGTTAGATCAATTTTATTTCAACAAAATTTAAAAGAAAAGAGGGATCTCAACTGATTAATCAATTCTTGATAAATCAATTCTTTTGCTACAAATCTGAATTTGTAACAGAATCCCCACTCAGTCATATTTCATTGAAATGTAAGTATGGTGTTCTTGCTATTGCAAAAAATTGGAAATTCTTCTCTCTATAAAAACATTGTGGACAAAATGAATTCAAGTATATGATTTCACGAAACTATCTTTTCAACTTTTGGAATTTATTTTATACATTATCTATTTGAAATTTTAGATGAAGCCAGTCATTTTCAATTTTTTTTTAAATTCTCAAATAAGATTATAAAAATCACGAGCATTTCTTTCCTATCCGAAGTGTGAGAAAGGCATCTTTTAAATATAATTCGGAATATGAAGAAAAAATATATATTTTGAAAATTTCTGCAGAAAAAAAAAATTAGAATTTTTTCTTCCCGAAGACGAAAATTTTCTGCAAAAACTCAGTATTGTTCTGTGATAATATTGCCATAATCCTGCCACTTGGACTTTAGGCATTTTAAAAAACCTCTGGCTTGCCTCATTCACATCTAGCAGGTCTTGGGAATAAGCATTAATTTATTTGAGTGCTCAAAAAATGTTGAATCTTATTATCTCTTAAAGCAAATGAAATTTTTTATTTATATTATCAAGTATATTTTTCCACTTTCGGTCTCAAGTCTGCGGGTTTAATCCCCGACCCAGGCACCTGATTTTCGGGATGCAGAAAATCCTCAGCGGCCATGTCGTATGATTATGCGGCATGTAAAAGATCCNATCTTTTCAACTTTTGGAATTTATTTTATACATTATCTATTTGAAATTTTAGATGAAGCCAGTCATTTTCAATTTTTTTTTAAATTCTCAAATAAGATTATAAAAATCACAAGCATTTCTTTCTTATCCGAAGTGCGAGAAAGGCATCTTTTAAATATAATTCAGAATATGAAAGGAAAAAAAATATTTTGAAAATTTCTGCAGAAAAAAAAAATAAATACAATTTTTACTTCCCTAAGATGAAAATTTTCTGCAAAAACTCAGTATTGTTCTGTGATAATATCGCCATAATCCTGCCACTTGGATTTTAGGCATTTTAAAAAATCTCTGGCTTGCCTCATTCACATCTAGCAGGTCTTGGGAATAAGCATTAATTAATTTGAGTGCTCAAAAAATGTTGAATCTTACTATCTCTTAAAGCAAATGAAATTTTTATTTATATTATCAAGTATATTTTTCCACTTTCGGTCTCAAGTCTGCGGGTTCAATCCCCGGCCCAGGCACCTGATTTTCGGGATGCAGAAAATCCTCAGCAGCCATGTCGTATGATTATGCGGCATGTAAAAGATCCCTGGAGTGCTTTCTTGGCATTTCCGGCAAAATTAAAATTCCTAGTGCACTTTAGCATCCAAATAAGAGTCTCGGTGCTGCCATCTAGTGTGGCAGAAACTAGACGTCCAAATTAACATGGCCAACGGTATCTCACCCATTGTGGTGGTCTTGAAAGAGTGGATACCACTTCTGGAGAACACACTTGTGCTACTCATTGGAAATTTAAAAAAATGTCCACTTCAATTCAGTAGGATTATTTTTTTACAATTCCTTACTAGTCTATTAAAAAAATTTCAATTACTTTAGATTGTAAGTCTATTTTTTATTTTGTTTGTTTTACATGAAAGTAAAATAAATTTTTTTCCTTATCTCTTTTAGGTTAGCTTATACGATGTAAATATATTTGTAAAGCCTTTGCAAGACTTAATCCATACAATTAGACCATACTTCAGTGTTAAACAAGGAGCTTATTACAGTGATGAATTATTTTACGTATCTATAGCTTTATACAAAATTATTAATTTAAAATATTTAATAATGCTCGATATTGATGTAAAAATTTTAAATGACATCAAATATTTATTTAACGAGTTCACAAAATTCTCCAATAAAGCTCTGATTGGGATGGCCAGAGAACAGCAACCTGTTTATCGACATATTCTCAGTGAATATCGCAAACTTCATAACGATTCTAGAATCGGTGGCCCACCCCCCAATGGTTCTTCAGGCTTCAACAGTGGAGTTTTGCTATTGCATTTGCAAAAAATTGGAAATTCTTCTCTCTATAAAAACATTGTGGACAATTCTACTTATATTCAAAATCTCGTGGAAAAGTACAAGTTTAAAGGTCATTTAGGTGATCAGGATTTTTATACTTTAATTAGCCTCGAGTATCCCGAAATTTTTCATGAAATTCCATGCACATGGAATAGACAGTTATGTGAATGGTGGAGGCACCATGGATATAGCAAAGTTTTCGATTTATATCATAATTGTACTGGAAAAATTTATTTACTACATGGAAACTGTAATTCTTTAATGCCAGAATCGTAAAGCAAATTTTACCTTTACATCACATTAGGAAAAGTACAAATTTTAAGGTCATTTAGGTGATCAGGATTTTTATATTTTAATTAGCCTCGAGTATCCTGAAATTCCATGCACATGGAATAGACAGTTATGTGAATGGTGGAGGCACCATGGATATAGCAAAGTTTTCGATTTTTATCATAATTGTACTGGAAAAATTAATTTACTACATGGAAACTGTAATTCTTTAATGCCAGAATCGAAAAGCAAATTTTACCTTTACATCACATTAGTTAGGCAGTTAACTGGCAAAGTGATAGTAAAGAAATAAAAAAAAAACTATCATGTTCCGTTTTTAGAGCAAGAGACTAAAAATTGTGCGATATTTACCATAGTTTTTAATTATTGTTAAATGATGAACTCCTAAAAGAAAAAAACTGTTCGGACTAATCATTAATAAAAACATGTTGGAAGTATGGAGCTTGAAGAAAAAAATTTTAAATTTATTTTACATTTCTCATTAAAATTTTAACTAGAGTTTGTTTTGCTATTTAAGATAAAAAAGCATTCAAATATTTTCAAAATAGTCCTGCATGTTTTAGAAATCAAAATTTTCTCAAGTATATTTTTTAAAAGTATTAAATGTACCTGGTAATATTAATGAAATTTTATATTTGTACAATTTCTTACTGTAAAAAGTGCCTTAAACTTTGTGCAATATTGTTATTTGAATAGATATACAAGTATTATGTGTTCAATAAATTATTTTGTTTGTCTGTAATTTAGTATCTCACAGAAAATATGTTTTAGCAATTAAAAGCTAATCAATCGTTCTTTAGGTATTTTGTAATATTAACTGCATCTTTAAACTTTTGAATTGTTCAGTCTCAACAGAATTTTTATAGGTTTTATGTGTAACCAAATTTTTGAAAGGGAAAAAAAAAAAAATTTCATCTCATTTTATATATGGGTCATTCTCACTGAAAAGGTATAAATAGACTAAAAAATTTTCTTAAAGTAATTAAAAAAGTGATAAAAATTACATAAATGTCTTTATTTGATTTTGTTATATGTCCTTATAACAATGGTCAAGTTTTCTATTTTATTTTTTACAAGATTTAAAATATTTGAAATTCTGCCTTGTCCACGGACGGAAATGTAATAGTCGACGGAAGAGACATTTTATGTTATAAAATATAAAATGTTAATGAAGACTAATTCATTAATTATTGAGTACAACTGATATTAGTTTAACATTAATAAGTAAATAATAAAGTATTTCATTATTAGAGATAGAGCTACTTCCAATTAATCATGCTGCTATGAAAGGAAACATCCATTTTTAGCCTAGGTGTACAATTTTTTAAGTAACTCTTACTGAATATTAATAAATTAAAATGTAAAAACTATTGAAATAAAAATTCAGACTCCACATGAAAGTTGAGGGTATGCTTTTATGAACATTTTATGCAAGTTAAACATACTGTCATCCAAATAACGTTTTTGTTTTTTCTCTTCTTGTTATTGTTCCCTTTTTCCCTAGGCACAAACGGCTTGCTCTATCAATTTCTAGAAATTTAAGTACATTTAATCAAAATTTTTCTGTTAAACCCTTTTCTGATACAGATTTTAAAGTTTCTTGCTCTTTTTTTTTTTACTTTCTTCAAACAATTTAGGGTTTGCTTTTAATTTCTGTCAAGCTTGTCTCATACTGAGTTTTTTCTGTTCCCTTCTCTTTTGCATTTGAACCTTTGATTGCTTTCTTTTTTTACATTTTGGTTTTACCATTTTTTTTTAAATTTGAAGAGAAAAAAAAAGTTAAACATCACAGAAAGTATTTAGAAAAATTGCCAATATTTACTTCTCCAATAAGAAAAAGTTAAACTTAATTGATTTCCTTTAAAAATACAAACAAATTAACACATTTGTTGCATTTAAAAAAATATCAATTAAAAGAAAATAGTCTTTTAATTATTTAAATTGTATTATGGTTAACTAACACATTGTCTCTTCCATTGACTGTGTGTTCTCCTCCGTGGACTTGTTACGTCCACGAAGGAGACAAAAACTAGTTCTTGAATTTTACTGATTTTTGATTTTAAAGTTACAAAAATGGTGCAGTTCTTTTTATTAAATATACTATTTTTGCAATCTAAAATTCATCTATCAAAAATAAAATAATTTTCTCGTACCGTCTTTATGATGTCCACGGAGTATACGGTGAGAACTTTTCCAATCCCCAGTTGAACACAACAATCCAAAACTGACACCAAAGAGAACAAAAACAACTGACAGTTAACATTAGAAAATAGAATGGTTACCTTTCCCAGCAGCTGTCTTATAGGGATTTCGCATATGCTGCCCTTTATTGCTTATTTACCGAACTATATTAATTGTCCATGGAGGGAGATTTCATTTTTGATGGACAAAGTTTACTAGTCATTTATTTTATAAAATTTTTTTTTTTTTAAATATTAAATAAAAAGTTACTATAAACATTTAACTAGCTAAAACTAAAAAATCATTAAAATAACATTTAAATTGTTTAACAGCAATTAAAAATTATTTTGTGTCACAGACGTAGTGACGTCCACGGAGGGGATTTTGAAGTTATGTTATTAAAAAATAAGAATGAAATATTAAATACATTTAGCAGAAATGCATATGATTTGTTAGTTAGAACTTTACAGAAAATAATGAAGAAAAATATTAAGAAATCTGCTGTATTTGCTAATATTTATTACTAAGGGACTTAAAAAATCACCTTTTTGTGAGAATGACCCATATCAATGACATAAGCACAGCATGTTTTTGATACTAAACTTTGTCAGTCTAAAACTATGACAGCTACTTTTACCATAACAAGTAAGATATATGAATCGTGTTTTTAGCAATTAAAATTTTTAAATTCAGTTTTAGCTTCTTTCTTTTTTTTTATATAAAATATTACAAAACAAACAAAAATTAAGTTAATGTTATTTTATTTATTTTTGAATTTTCAAAGCTAAAACAAATGCTAATTTTTAAGTGAATAATATAATAAGGCTGGAATCTGCTTAAATCTGCACTTTTACAGAAGAGAAAATTAAGACCTTAAATCTGCATTTGAAGTTGTTTGTATATAAATGTTTCCACATTGCAATGAATCTGTGAACAAAATGTAAAATCTTTCTATATGAAAAGTAAAAAACAAAATATATAACAGGAAAGAAATGACATTGTCATTAAGACAAAGGAAATTTTATTATCATAAAAATTACAACACAAATTACGAAAACTTATTGTACTTAGGAACTTCATCATTAATGAAAAGCTCCTTTTCTACACCTTCTTCTGTAATGATTCCCATTCTTATAACTCCACCACTTGAATGATCTCTCCACATAGCTTGTGAAACAGCTATAAAAGACATTGAGAAGAAAAAAAATTACATTTTTTTTTTAGCATGTGTAACTCCGATTTATTTTGGATCTAATCCTCTAACAGCCCCAAAGTTAATAATATGAGAGAATAAAAATAAAGTAGATATTATGAATTATAAATTTTATGCAAATTATTGCACAGTAAAAAAAAATCAATAGATAAGGATATTATAAATAGTTAAAAGAAATTAAATATAAAAACTACATAAACTAGCTGTATGTTCGGTTACTTAAATAGCAACATTTTCTATTGATTCTTCAATTTATAATTTTAAATAGTAACAGATATTAAAACTCCTTTTATACGTTAGTAACTTATTCTTTAACATATATTCTTTAATAACATGTAAAAAAAATTCTAAAACATACTAACATTAAAAGAATTTTAGATTAAATCAATAGAATTGATAAAATCCATAAGTTCAATCTAACATCATCTAGCAAATTATAAATAAATCTCAAATGCAAGTAATGGCAGTAATAGTTAGAAAGATATTATATTCTCTCAAATAAACTTCTTTGAACTGCTTAAAAAAAGATCTTTTAATTTAAACTACTAATAGTTTCAGTTTATTTCAATTAAGGATTTTCTTTCAAGGTTGATAATATACATTAAGAACAGTTTAAATAGCCTGTTTGTGCTTGCATGAATTGTTTGCACCTTATTATAATTCACACTTTACTTAAAATAAAGAAGCAATTAAAATCCATTGTCTCTTCATTTGTGAACAGATTTATTAAACTGATTGTATCTAACACATTCATCTGGAAGTGTTGTAAATAAGGTTTATGAGAGATGCTACTTAATACTTAACTGACGGTATATATATAAATTTAACTTTTTCTATTGTGACTTTCTAGAATAGGTAATAAAGATTTACATTCTTAATTACATTTTTTATTTGATAATGTGTTAATTTTTCATTTTAAGCAGATTTTATTATTATTTTTTGGCAACATTAATTTTACAACCTGTTTGTTGGTCCTATTATAGTATTGCTTTTTAAGCTAGGTAGTATTTTAAGTAATTTTGTTACCATAAAAATAGGTACTGTTAATTGTATTGTGAACAAAACAAACAAATACCACTATTCATTTAAATCTCGAAAATTGATTTATAACAAGTGATAAATCCAAAGTGAGGCTTAAAATTCATACATGTTTATTTCATTTTTTTAAAAAAATACCTGAAAACCAAGAAGGACATAGCAGATTCGACCCTTTGTTTAAGTGTTAACAAGAGAAAAATTGCTATAAATTGTGAATATTAATTATACAGAAAATTGAATGAAGGAAACTAGCATCACTTAAATAGCTCAAGACACTAATGTAGTACTATACCAATCACTAAGTAGGAAAAATATCAATTAAAAGCAATTTGTCTATGAAACATAATTGGTTTGGTAAAATATGTTCACACACCAGAAATAAACTAATGCAATTTCAAAGAAATGATAAAATTATAACAATTCATCATTAATATAAATTAACAATAAAATACCTTTTAGACAAAATTGAATGCATTCTTCTTTGGACATATCGGGTCTGTAATGTTCATCAACAAATCCATAAATAAATCCACTCCCTGATCCACCAATGCAACATTTTTGTCTCATAACCATGCCTCCCAATGGTATACTGTATACCTAAAAAATGTTTTGAGTTACATAAATTTGAGCATTCATTCAAACTAGCTTTTAATATCATTATACCGTTCAAATACATACTTGTCCTCCTAATTTTCTATCCCAACCAGCAATAATCATTCCTGCAGACAGGGACTCTCTGTAGTTATAGCAAATTTGCTTGACATCATTTGCAGCAATTTTCACACTAACTGGTTCACCCAATTCCATTCTAGGAAAGAAAAGAAAAAATTAGTTATTAAAGGAATAATTATAAACTTTTTTAATGAAACAAGAATAATTAATAAAATAATTTTTATTAATATAATAAAATCTAACTGCAATTCTTAATGTAATTGTTATAAAAAATATCCAAATCAAAAGTATAACATTGATATTGTGTTACAGATGCAATTTAATCTATAATAAGGGATTAATCAGATTTTTCTTTTTTTTTTTAAATTAAAAATCAACATTTCAGGCTTCAAATTAAATTTTAATACTTTTATATGTTAACATTGATTGATATGTTATAATAAATTGTAATAGCAGTTAGAAAATTAATGATCCATAATTTGAAAAAATGTTTTCTGAGCACTAAGATGATTACTTATATTAAATACAGAACTTCAGATAAAAAGAAAAAATAGTAGAGTTAACTAAAAAATTAACAAGGAAAAACTTTTTCGAGTGTTTATATCTAAGAGAGAAAAAACATGCTCTGTACCAAAATAATATGAATAAGAGAGAGAAAAACAATAAACCATCACAAATTACCTTTGGCAATTAACATGCAGTTTATAACAGCTCAAAAAACACTATTACTTAAACACTATAATAAGGTAATGAAAATATTTAACAACAACATGAAAATAAAGCCAGTGATACATTTATTCAGATTGTAGTTCAAAATGCTTTATAACTTACTTGACAAAGTAAAAGTTATAAAAATCAATATGCAATTCTATAATTAGAACTTGGTAACACTGTATAATAAATAAATACAGTCATTAAAATTTATATATATATATATTACGCACCCCCGTGGCAGAAACACGGCGACACAGCGACATTGTCGCAGAAAGCGACTGATTTCTTGCAGAAAGATTTTTTTTATTTGGGAAATAAAAATTTTTGGTTTGCCACAAGCAAAAGTTCTCAAAATAAATTCTGCAGAAACAGAAGCTGTTTTACCAACAAAAAAAAAATCATTTTCTTCAGAGACAAAAAATTTCTGCAGAAGCAATAATGGTTCTGCAAAATTTTTTTCTTACAGAATTGTTTTAAATATTTTTTTTTCTAGCGTACCGCGGAAGGAGAAAGCGCTCGTTATTCTCCGTTAATCTCCAACACAAACAGTTACTGGATAAAAAGGGGAGAATTTTTTTCCCCTTTATTAAGCTATTTTTGGAAATTTGCCAACTTCGGCCTCTATCGCTGGCGCAGTAATTTGCTTTGTGTTTTTTTATGAGAACAGAGCATTTTATATTTTTTGCACTTATGTGGAAAATTTCATGCGTAAAAAGATTCTTTTTTTAAAAAAATCATGTCTAGCGAAAAGGTTATTTGTTGCAATTGTGAAGCCACAATAGTTAAAACAAATTTGAAAACTGATTTATCAAGGCGGCATTCCGAAAAAGAAATAAGATGGAAGTCGACAACATCTAAAAATGCCTATATGCTTTGAATTAAATCGTCGATAAAAAAAAAATTAAAAAAAAAGCGCAATCTAACGATAAATGAAATAAAGCCTGAAAGATATCTCACTATCTACGATTTTTTAGCATGCGAATGAAAACCAGATTGGTGAAAAATATTTACTGGTCACTTTCAAACAGGTTTCCATACGCATGCGAAAAAAATCGCATCCAATGAATATGGCTCTAATACCGATGTTTCAGTACTGATAAAGACTATTTCGTTTCGAGATGTTGAATAGACTTGAGCATATTGAGTCGGAAACTGCTTCTGCATACTTCGTGTGGAATCAGTGCTATATATTTACACAATACAGTGCGAAATCACAAGCGCTGTGTATTTTTTTCGTTCTGAACTTAATCTGATCACGAAAAAAGTTTTATTTACCTCCTTTTTTTAAAAAAAAAATCTTTCAATAAGTCAGTACAATATTAATCGCATCTAATTAATTAGATAAAATTAATTAGATGTAGAAAAAATTGAAACAAACATTGCTTTAATTTTTTTGCTTTTAGAATTCGGTTATAGTCAATACTATTTTATTATTTTGATTACTCAACTTCAATATTAATTTTTTCACCTGATTTGTTTCTGTACCTGATATAACTACTATAGTGAAACATTAAATCATACTGTTTTAAACTGATACTTCAAATTCAGTTATCTTGTTTTATAAATTTAATCTTTTTGTCCATTCTTAGCTATTTCTATAAGTTCTATCTTATTACAGGTTCTGGGTAATCTTTATTTATGCTCTAGTAAGCATTTTTGTCTGCAGATCTATACATTTATAACTTTTCGTTATTATCGAAGATTATGCAAATTTATACTTAAACAATTTAAACTTATTAAGAAATGTAAACTTATATTATGAAATTACAGTTTTATTCTATGCATGTAGACTTATTTTATAAACACGAATTTCATTGATTATTATAAATTCATTACACATACATTTATAACGATAAAAATATCTTGCAGAAAGATATTGGTTCTAATTAGGTTTGTCGCAGAAAGTCAGAAAAAGTTCTGCCACAGGGTTACGCACAGAGACCACTGTTGATCAGAACATCTGGAACTAATATCAATTTTATAGCTAGAATGTGACTCAAATATAAATTCAAAAAACAAAAAAACACCGATTTTGCCAAGAAATAACATTTCTATTTTAGATGCCCATATCTGCTTCATCTACATAACTGATAACTCATGGCATAAAGCAATATCTACAGGGGTCTGTCTAGGTTTTTCTGAGAGGTACCTATTTTGTGAAAATTTAAACATAATTTGAAAATTTAGACATAATTGTGAAATTAAATTAAAAAATCAACACAGAAATATGGTAAAAATATGGATTTATCGTTTTTTATGGGATACAAAAATAAAATTTAAAGAAACAGTATTTTGTGAAACTACCGTTTTTCCTAAAGTTGAATTTGTCAAGGTACTGCTAAACGGAAGTAAATTTGGCCTGTACAGACCCCTGATCTATATAATGTAGGACATTCTAATTTCAATACTAAATAGAGATCAGATACATTCAATCTGGTACAATCAAAAATTAACTACACAATTGTAGTTTACTATCAAAAAATATCAAAATTCAAAAATTACTCACTGTAATAATCCTAACTGATATTTAACAGCATCTGTAACGGCTAAAGTATCGGCAGCGGAGCCAGAACGACAACAATATATATGGTCAGTGATTTTGGTAAGTTTATCTGTCAGACGACTTGAAACATATGTTCTGAAAGAGATAAAGAAAATAATAAAAGATTTATACTTCACATAAAAAATTTTTTTATAGGTACCTAAAATAAGTTTGCATTATTTTTTTTTTGTTAGAATTTAAAAACTAAATACATCATTTGAATGTATTTTAAAAACAATTATTAAAATAAACTTTTAATACAAATAAGCTTAAAGAAATTACTTAAAAAATATGGTTCATTTAAGTTACTCATGAATTTCTTGAAATAATTCCAATCTTAAAATTTTATCATTCAATTTTATTTCATTTACTTTTTGCTTATTAAAATTTTGGTGAAAAAACATGAGAATTTGGTGTTGGTAGAAAAACTGAATTTTTCACCAAGACTTTTAAAGACTGATATTTAAAGAAGTTTACGAGTATGTCAAGTTTACAGAGAAATATAAAACATTAATAACTCATGGAGTATAATAATAACTAATAATTTATCCTATACTTAATAATTAATATTGAAAACAAAATTTAACTAATTTTTAACAAAAAAAAATATTTAATTATATAAAATAAAATTAACTGAAATACAGAATAAAATTTATTATTAAATGAATTAGATTTCATGAGAAATTTTATTATATTTGCATAATAAATAATATTATAACTCAACATATTTGAACCTAACAGTCATTATCTTTCAACATTGTTTTAATTATTTCAATTTTGAATAATGCCAAAACTTTCCTACTTCTTTTTGCAGGGATGAGATTAGCCAAAAGGCAAAAAAGCTGAATTTCCACGTTAGTAAATTTTACACAAGCGCAACCCTTTAATAATAAATTCCAGACAGTTTAAGGTAATAAATAATGTGTTGACATACAATTGTGTACTAATCTATTATTATATAGATGATTACATTGCTACTTAACATTTAGTGAAAATAAAAATTACCAATTGAAAAAATAAAGCTGGAAATTATANAATATGAAAAGCTATGTTTGATATTAAAATCGTGTGAATAAGAATCGAGATATTAGCAGATTCCAGGCTTGGGACCTCTAAAAGGCTTGTCAGAAGCAGCATCGTTTGAACTACAAAAATCGGATCTATCTGGAGGGCGGGTAAAAAATTCGGAAAATCTTATCTGCTGCGAATAAAAGGATAGAAAATAGCTATAATAAGCAAAAATGAGAAAGGATTGGTAGCTATGTAGTTTGAATTTTCTGTTTCTTTTTGAAAATCGGTGCATTTTCTGAAAAAGCGGAATACTTATAAAAAAGTGAAATTTTTAGAAAAATCTGAATTTTTGATTTAAAAAAAACTGAAATTCAAGAGATAAAAGTGAAAGAAGCGGAAATCCGCTAAAAAATCTCATCCATCCCTGTTTTTGAAATTCTGATTAAAAAGAGTGAACTGCATGTCAAAATTTATAAATGTTTACTTATTTTAAATTCTGTCACTTGTTTCATTCAGTTTTCACACTAGGAATTAAACTTTAAGCTTTTAACAAAAAGAGCTAGTTTAACTTTTTAACAAGAAAATTATAGTTCTTTCAAACTTACCTCATGGTTGTACGAGAATCAGCTGCAACTATAACACCTTTATTAAACTCACAAGCCATAATTGTAGTCTAAAATGAAATGTATTTTTAAATAAATTAAATTCATGACTAACTATAATATTAAACATGCGAAATAAAAATACATTATTAGTAAAAAAGAATTTAATCAATCAAATGATAAATAAAGTACATCAAGTATCATTTAAAAAAATCTTTCATTAATATTCAATATTCTAATTAATAGTTTACACTTTTCCTAATAACCCTTTGAAGGTTATTCTTCCTTTACAAATATTTGTTTATAATGGCAGCTTTTCCCCATGTAATTCTTAAAGCAGGGGTCTGTCTAGGTCTTTCTGTGAGGTACCTATTTTGTGAAAATTTAGACATAATTTAAAAATTATTTTAAAAAATCAACACAAAAATGTGGTAAAAATTATTGTTTCTTAAGGGATACAAAAATAAAATTTTAAGAAAAATTAGTTTGTGAAACTACTGTTTTCCCTACATTTGAATTTGTGAAGGCATCGCTAAAGAGTAGTAAATTTGACCTAGACAGACCCCTGTAATGGGAAAATAGTGCACAATAGAAAAATTTACAAAGAGGTTCAACAAAATAGGGGTACAATGAGAAAGGTCAATTCATGGTCTTGCGGCCAAAAATTAAGAAAAAAAAGAGAAAAAAAACTAGTTTATGAAATAAAAAAGAAATTGACCAGAAAACAGTCGACAGGCCGCAGAATGTGCACACTTACTTCAGACAGTGTAATTGGTGCAATCAAAACTGTTTCTAACTGTCTGTAACTAGTCTCTTTGACTAAAACTTAATTTCTGATAAATAGGACTTATATTAGGGATATTTCTGAATCAATACCTGTTTGCTATAAGTTATACTTTTAAGTTGATCTCCTTATGTAATACTTTCCTTAGTTTCTCTTACACCACGGCCCAATTGCCCCTAAAATTAGGCAATTTATTGGCTGCAAATACAAATATGAAAATCTTTCCTAGTACTTACGTATTATTATGCTGACCAATTTAGGCCACATTGCATCAAAGTCATTTCGGTATCTTTCAAATTTACTTTGATATAGCGATTGATAATAAAAATTGACAAAATACAAACATAACTTATTCTTATTGCAAAAAATGAGATATTTAAATTTGAAACATTTCTAAATTTATTTTCAGATTTGGTGAAAATGGTCGACGGTGTAGTATGTCAGGTCCTTTTTCCTTTATAATTATGCCAACAAAAACACTGCGGATAAATTTATGCTTCAAATAGAATTACAAAAATAACAAACAAATCTTGTACCTACTAATTATTGGTTGATATTTGATTTGGTTGATTTTGATTTTTCTTGTAAATCTTTTGCATTTTGTTACTAAATTATTAAAAAGAATCAGACTTATAAATAATATATGTACAATTCAAGTAAGATATAATAAATATGATTGTACAAAAAGTTACAAAATATCAATGAATTCTATTTATACTTAATCTATTTAATGTAGTTTTTGAAAGAAAAATGTATCTTTTTCAGTTTGAAGTAAAAACTCAGGACCAGTGGTACTCTCTAGTCTTTCTTTTTGGTTATTTTTTCTTAAACTTTTGTGTTTGGTTATGTTTATAACACAGCTCTTTGTACTTTATTACAATACTGTTTAGTTATAACATTATTTCATTGATTAAGCATAGTTCTGTTTTGTTCTTGGCAAATGGCCAGTTATGCTAGATCCAAATGATGCTATCAAATTTAGGTGAAGAAATTGCTATCAAGTTTTTATGAGGCAAACATAGCATTCTCAATTTTAGCAACAAAATTTCGTTTTTTCACCTAATTCTTTCCGTAGCTTTAGTATAGTAGGGAACCGATTATCCGGAACGATCGGGACCATCGCTATTCCGGATAACTGATTTTTCCGGTTTTCTGAATCGCTATAAAAAGAATTTTTTTTTTATTGTTAAACCCAACTAAAAAAAATTTTTTGGAAATAATCTTAGAAAAGAAAAAACGATGAAGTAATACACTAATGATTAGTTCTAAAATGATGGTAAGGTGAACATCTTTCAAAAAAGAAAGAAAAATCCTAAAACTTATGAGGGAATTTTTTTTTTTTTTTTTTAAATGGCGGGAAAATTTATCGAATTTCGTTTCAGTTTTTTGGTTTTCCGATTTCCGGATAACGGGTTCTGTACTGTATATGTTTAAGCAGCTAATAAAACGATTTATTTAAAAAACAAGAATAAAGATTAACACTTTAAATTTTCCAAAAATCTTTGCATCGCGTCATACATTTTAGGCAAGCAGCCAACTTATTCTCATGTTCTGCTAGAATATAAGAAAGAGTTCCCATATGGGTTACTTTTGCTGGATTTTGTAACTTCATTAAGTGAGTGTAAGGTTAAGTAAGGTATGTCAATAGCTGGGAGACAAACCAGAAATGGTGCAAATCCGAACACATTTTTCTTGTATTCAGCTAAAAACAAATTTTATGATTACAGTTAAAATATATTTTATAGTTGTTCCACTTAATAAATATGAACTGCTATTTAAGAAAAGACAATTAGCTATTTATTAGCTATTTTTAATACAATTTATAAAAAGAAATGACAATGATCAGGAATTACCCCAGTGATCAATGATTACCCCATCTGTAGGGGGCAACATTTGATATAGTTTCCTATAATCAATTATAATATTTACAGTAGATGTGAAACAATTAAAAAAAAAGCTTACACTATTTTCATATCAAAGAAAAAGAAAGTAACTCAAAATATTTATTATTAAGAGAAGGAGGAGGATCTTTGCAGAAATGTACACATTTTGAAACCCATCTTTGAAATGGAAAATACAGAAAGCAGTTTAAAAGATACTTATTTTGTTAAATCAAACAAAAAATTTTTATTAAGTAAATGCAGTTATACTTTGATGCTGTTAGTATGCTGTTTGAAGTGTACCAGCATTCTTGTCCATGTCTCAAATTAAAAAAAAAAAAAAATTATTATTTTCTGTAAAACTTAGGTGATCATTATTTACCCCAGAAACAGAGTGATCCTGAATTACCCCAGGTCACCCTACCTCTCAGAAAAACCTAGACAGACCCCTGAAAAGCTGCATGATCACCAAATCTTGGCAAATTCTGAGCAGATTTTTTTTAAAATTTTCATTATTATCACACACAGACATTTAATAGCAAAGTACAATGAAGTAACACTGATAATTCCTTCCATATGTAAAACAAATTAAGCAATTCATTAAAACTGAAGATTAGTTTAAAATCTATTTGTTGCTTTGGAAATAGTAGATGTCACAGAAATTTCCTCCAACAGTACTGGCCGAGAATTAGTTTATAAACATTGGAATTCAGAATAAAAAAATGAGAACCTAAAATAGGAAATTCGAATTTTTTTTTTCAATTTAATTTTTATGCGTTTAAAAAATAATCAAAACGAAAAAAAATTGATGGAGGTCTCAATTTTTTATCGACTTTTCGCTTACGTCCGGCTAACCGAAAAGTACAAATTTTTTTTATTATAATGCATAATATAAGGACATTTAATAGCAAAATACAATCAAGAAACACAGATAATTCCTTCTATATGTAAAGCAAATTACGTAATTCATTACTATAACTGGAGATTAAGAGCATTTACAACAAAAAAAATATTTAATCACAGCTTGATGAATAAAAATTAACTTCGTTTCTAAATTATAAACGATATGTAAGAAAAGAACATAAAAAATCATAGCAATACCCCTGTTGAGACTTCATCACTGGCAAAGTCCATAGCATTAGCTGCAAAATCGTACATTTTTTATAACAAGAAGTTTAACAAATGAAACGATTAGTATGCCTACAATGAGTAAACAATTTTTAGAACAGGATGGCTTGAAACTTGTGTGATTGTTCGAGAAATCAGTATCTTCTAGTCGATTAAAGGCAACATTAGGTTTTCATTCAACAGAGTTCGGAAACATCTCTTGTAACATATCATAATCAAACATTTTCAACTGAAAAAGTTTTTATCGAGTAGTCGATGCATTCCATTTAATTTTTAACGTTTTTTATTGCTCATTTCTGTTCCTTTTAGAATTCATCAGACAGAATTTTTTTAAAAAGACGTTGGGCCAGGGTAGCCGAGAAAATGGAAACTCAGTGCTGCATGCAAAAAAAATCGCATATGCGCAAATTTCTCCAATCAGGTTCTCACTTGGAACTCTGAAGTGTTGTAAATGCAAGTTTTCACATACTATGTGAACGGTCCCATAAACAACTCAGAACAGAACCCGCAACCATTGAACCATCGATTCGAACGCTCATATTTCAACAAACATTTACCTACGTATTGTATGAATATTCTCCTACCAGCTACATATTATGAATATTCTAGTAATTACCCACATATTTTATGAATATTATGAATTTCTCGAGCAAAATTTTTTCTCTCACAAATTTATTGTTTCATATAATAAATGGATTAAACAATTAGTTTCGGTTTCTAGCAAAACTTATAATAAAATCTATAATAATCTTGCACGACTTTAAATAAAACGTGAACATTTTTTCTGTTCCAAATTTTTGCGTATTCTTAGCCATAATATGTTTAGTATAATTATTGCCATGTTTTTATTAACTTTTATTTTAATTACCTCGTAATATTTTCAAAATATCTGCAGAAAAAAAATGGAATTTTTTTCTTTAAAAAATTGGTGAGTTATGACTGAGATTAGTGCCAAATAAATAAAAAAGATTACTATAACNTTTGCTGCTAAAAAATGGCGTCTGATTCAGTCAATGACTTTGATGGAACTAAATGAAAACGTGATAAATTAATGTCCGATATTTACAGGCTCCCGCTAGACGGCGTACTCGAGCGTTGCGATCGCGAATATAGGCATAGGAGCTCTATCATAACTTAATTCGAAAAAACACGTAAACATTTATTCGCTCCACATTTTTATGTAAAAAAAAATTTATTGTTGTAATTTTCTGTGTAAAAAAAAAAAAAAAAAAAAAAAAAAAAAAAAAAAAAAAAAAAAAAANAAAAAAAAAAAAAACTGTTTTTCTTAAAATTATAAATGAGATTGGTACATAATAAATACGATTACTATAATAACTATATCGTTAACATAAATAAGAATTACTATAATTTGTATACGTATTTTTCACCCAATGTATAATTTTCTGTAAGAGAAATTGAAATTGAAATTGCTATAAAGTTGTTGACAACTTTAGATGCATAATTAAGAAACATGTTTTCATCCATTTTTTTTTTTTTTTTTTCTGCTCGCCTTGCGAATCTTGCATAAGCGAAAATCACAAATGTGAAATAACAAGACAAAAATACTTTTTTACTCTTATATGTATAAAACCAAAATAAACTAAATAACTCGTTTTTTTCTTATTTTCTTTTTTTCTTCTTTTTTTTAAATTATGCGATATTTTAGGAACGAAATTTCTTAAGATTAACATTTAAAAATTTCTAAAATCACGATTCTAAATTTTTTTGCTAGAAATCGTATTAACAAAAAATTATTAAATAAGAAAAGAAAATAGTTACTTCTAAATCTGTTGTTTGACATTGGATCCAATTTACTATTTTATTAAAATTCGTATTTTTTAAAGGTCGACCTTTAAAAAATATTTATTTTTAATAAAATGGTAAGTTACAAAATTTAGGGAGGAAAAAAAACTTAAGCATAACTTTCTTTTCTGTTCTGAGATTCTCGGTTAAATATCAGCTAAATTATTCTAAAGACATTCAGTTATATTCATTTGTTATGGTTAAACTAGCATTATTTGTCTTTATTCAAATAATATTTCAGATTATCCTAATGAATGCGATTAATTCTTCAAAAATTATTCAACGAATTTATACGACATACAAAAAAGAGAATTTCTTTCGAAGGACTTTTGCATAATTTATTTGCATACAGAATGGTAAATCATAAAAAATAAAAATAAAAAAAAATAAAAAATATCCGGCGTTAATCTGAAAAACAATTTAGAGTATTTTGAAATTAAAAATTCGTTCAATAAAAACTGTTTAAAAATATCTGCATCGTGTTAAACTACTAACACGAATTTTGTAATAAATTTAAAAAAATCATGAATAATCCTTATGGCTGGACCGACAGCAATGAAATTGTGTAACTAAAAGTTCTAACATCCAAAAGTTTCAACTACTTGGTACCCTTGTCTTCTGAGTTGGATTAAATAAAAGAAGGTAATAAAAAGACCGGAATATAAAGAACGGAGACTTTTTAAATAAAATCGTTTTTGAATTATTACAAAGCTGCTGATAAATTAAGATGCAGAATTAAGAAAAACCTTTATTTATTTATTTTTTAATTTTTTTTGTCCTCCCCCCCCCCTTACATTATCTGTTCTAAATATGCCAAGACAAAAAGATATTTTAAGTCCTATAACATCGAAATATACTAGAAAATTTTCATTTATTTTAAAAAATAATGTAATATTTTAGGAATAAAAACTTCCAAAATCTCATTTTTTTTTGAAAAATTTTTTGTTAGANTAAGCCGCATAACCAACCTTTTTCGGTTTACATTAAAAGGTTTTTGCTGAGTGAAAATAAACCATATTTTGCTATTTGGAATTTATTTTAAAAATTATATAATGCAAAGTTGTTCATTCTTAGTTGTTGTTTTTTAATACAATTTATAAAAAGTAAGATTCTCAAGGGCCCCCCTGAGTGCCTGGGGCCCCTGGGCACTGCCCGGGTGTGCCCATGCGTAAAGACGGTACTGAATATTAGGAAGAAAAAGAAGAAAAAAAACTTGAGCATATCTTTTTTTCTCTGTTTTGAGATTCTTTTTTAAATATTAGCTCTTAGTATTTCTAATTATGTTCTTTTTTATTCATTGGTTATAATTTTACTAGGGTTTTTTTGCTTTATCCAAATAATATTTCAGATTATTCTGATTAAAGCAATTAATTCTAATTCAAAAAAGTTTTTTGCAAATTTATGTGTCTCGTAAAAAAAAAAAACTCCTACGAATAACTTTTTCATAATTTATTTACATACTCAATCGTAAATAAAAATAAATAAAAAATAAAAATAAAAACCTTCGTTAAAAATAAAAAAGAATTAAAAATATTTCGCGTTTGAAAATTTGTTTAATTAAAAGTATTAAAAATATTTGTATCGTGGTAAACACGGATATGTAATATAAAAAAAATTAGGAATAACCTTTATGGCAACATTGAAATTGTATAACTAAAAACTCTAACATGAAATCCTTCGATGACAAATAAATTAAGACTACATGGCACCCTCATCTTCCGAGTTGGGTACAATGAAGGAGGGTAATAAAAAACAAAAAATTAATTCCAGTGAATTTATTACCAAATCTAGTTCAATAAGACACAACGATTAAGAATACCATTTTCTACAAAGAGATAAATTATTAAATTTGAAAAAAATATTGTATTGTTTAGTTTTGCAAATTTTAATTTATCATTAAAAAAACATTATGAAAAAGAAGTCAAGATTGTTTTTGCTAAAAAAAAAAAATAACGATTAAATTTGTTTATTTTGTAAAATGTGTAAGTTCGAAAAAAAGATAAGTCGTAACAAACATGAAAGAGAAAAATGGAAAAAGCAGTTTTTTTAACCGTTATGCAATTTTTTTTTCAGATTATTTAAACTAACAATTATTTTAAAATATCCTACTACGTAAATTAGCAACTACTTAACAAAAAAAAAAGAAAAAAATTTAGCAAGTTTAGGGTTTATTTTGTGAATTCTACCTTTTTATTAAAGCTTATTTATTACACATTATATTTATACTTAACGCACCTTTAAAAAAGGTTTAACTAAAAGGTTTTAATTGTATAAAGTTACTCATTTTATCGATTTGGAAATAAGAAATAAAATAATTATAAATAATGCAGAATAATGACACAATCATAATAAATAAAAAAATTAATAAATGAATTAAAATAAATATAAAAAAAAGAATTAAATTTCTTTTTTAAATATACTTTTTTAAATGTTGACTATTAACGAGATTTGAACACTGAACCCCCAAGTCTAGCAATTTCTTGCTTTCTATCACGTAACAATTACTACGCCACACATTTTTAATGGAACCTTAATTTCCCCCCTCCTGGGCTTCCTAATTTGCCTGTAATTATTTCCTTTGGTACGATTGTATAGTATATTGAAATATAATATATCTAATATTGAAATATGTGGTCGAGTTTCAAAATTGTGAATTCTTATTATTATTAAAGGGAGATATGGAGTCATTTATATGCTTAGTAAATGAGCAAAAATGTCTCCATTTTCCAGCTATTATTCTCTTTTATAAAAAAGAAAGTAATAATTTAAGAAAAAAGAATATTTTATTTACTTTGCAATATTATAAAATAAATAAAAATTAAAAATATAATTTTTGAAGTATTAACAATCATGGGGGTACGAGCCCCGGTCACTCGGGTTGTGCAATTTGTTGTTTCCAATCATGTAACACTAATTCACGCCACACAAGGCTTTGCCGTGTGTGACGTGAAGTGCTTTTAATTTGTTAAGTGCTTTTCTGCGCTTTTTCATTAGAATCATATTTTGCCCCCTCCTGGACCCCTTAATTTGCCGATAATTATTTCCTTTAACACGATTGTATGATATATTAAAATATAATATTTTGTTGCGTTTGAGGTTTATTGAAAATTATAGGTTACTAGTAAGCGGAGATATGGGGTCATTTATATGTATAGTATAGGAGCGAAAATCTCTCCTATTTTAACTACTACTACTACTTTTTTACTATTTACTACTTATTTGCAAATATATAATTATAGTTACACGCGCTTTATTTATGTTATAAACATGAATCAGATATATTCACTTATGAAATTAGATTAGAAAATTTTTTAAAAAATACTGAATTACTTTTTTTTCTTTGTGGATTCGGATTTTTAAACTTCAAAGTATGGGGATCAGTCTTAATCTGGAAATTATGGTGGTTCTAAGAAACTACAAAAGAAAAGACACAGATGAAAATTTGGGTTTCTTAATTTTTACTTAAGTATTGGAAACGAATAAATATTCATTTCCAATACACAAGTAAAAATGAAGTTGTATACGTAAAAATAAGTTGAAAAGATTCCGCATAAATATATAAAACTCTATTACCTTAATTTGTCTCAACCTCGACTTTGGCTTTGAAACCCACATAGCATCAAATTAATTTGTTCGGGGAAGTAAAGGCAGCCAGTGCGCAACAGTGACTACGTTGAATATAATGGACTGTTACGTAGGTACTTAATTCTTTTCTCTAATGATACTTTAATTCAAAAAACAGTTTTAAGTAATTTATTACTCATTCTAATTTGAAAATGATTTCGCAATTTTAAATTTTGAAGCATAATAATTTCTGATGCTTTGAAACAACGTAACTTAAAATGGAAGAAAATATGAAACACCCGAGTTGCATTCTTAAATATTTTCTCGCTAATTCACTAACCAAAATCTAAAATCATTTTGTTTACTGGTTTCCGTGTAATACAAATTCAACCATACTGCTCTATGTCATACGTTTATAAATGTATGTCATTCTGAGGAGAAAATATTGAACATTTCCAAAATTTTTCAATCGCAAGCCGCAAACGTTTTTTAATATCGCGAGATTTAACATTTTCCATTATTATGGCGACTGTTCATATTTTGATACCGTAATTTTTCTTATGTGAGATTATTTTTCAGAATTTTTTCTCTTGTTTGTTTAGTTTATACTAGGTTATTTTAATTGATACTTTTAATGTCTACTGTGAGTCTATACTTTTTATTATCGACTCACATTACCATGACATTGAAGAAGAAAATTGTATCCCCAATCTGAATTTGAATCAAAATAATTAAGAAGGAACTAAAACGTTTCAATAAGATTTAATAAAATTGAAAACTTTACAAGCTAATTAAATCAGAATTTTTGAATTAAAAAAAAACGCTTCTTTTGTCCTTTTAAAAGCAGTATTTTCTCTTATGGCATGAATTTGTCAGGTGATTGATCTTCATAGCCTTGAACCCTGATGCCGTGCGCTTTTCTAATGCATTCACAAATATCTGCTCCAACCGTCAACAGTTATTTAAATTCCATTTTGCCGGAATTATTAATCAACAGATATTGGTATTAATTTTTTTTTCAGAAAGTTATTATTAGAAAGAAAAAGAAGAAAAAAACGGTTTATCATAACTTAGAATAATGGATTTGTATGGCGCTTAAAATCTTTTAACTACAGACATTGTTTTTGTGCTTGCATCCAATCGAAAACATTTACATGAAATCGTCGAATAATAATTAATTATTTCTCCTAAGTTTAAAAGCACTCGTTAATCACATTGATTTAGTAAATTTTTAGTTTAGAACATAAAAGAAAAAAGAAAAAAAAGGATATTGAAAATGATCTTCTAGAGAAAATATATAGCTGCAGTTAATTGTTAATGATAAAGTATTATGAATAGACGCATTTTATATTTATTTAAAAACGGAATTACTGTTACATTTTAAGTTCACATCGATGATCATGCTTATTTTTATGCAACATTTAAGCTTCGTAAACATCTGCTTCCTGCAACAAATCTTTAGTTAGTCACGCAATGGAAATTCTCGTTTATGCATATTTGTTTGTATCACTATGGAAACAGGAAAACATGCGATATTGTACACAACTAGGGAACATATAAACTGTGTAGTAAACTCTTAAAAATTATCAGAAAGCAAAATTACAAAGCTAACAAATAATGAAGATTTAGAATAAAAGAGAAACAAAAAGGCTTCAGTTTTGCATACTGTTCGATTGAGTCAATGCCATTTAAGCATTTATTTTTCAGTATAAGTTCAAGAGCTTGATCAAAACTTTCAGAAATAGACAGGCTGCGTTCATTTATAATAGTGAATTTTATTTTCTCCCTATCCTTTATACATATCCCCTAAATAGTTTTCGAAAAAATATGAATTATTGTGCGAAGCGTTTTGTTTACTTTACCTACAGTTTAAAGACACGAATTCCCTTTTTTATTACTAAAATATCCGATGAAAAATTCATATTCACATCTTATATCTGTGGATAATTTTCTATTTGCACTTTTTAAATAATTTGTGTTGTTAGGTCCTGAGATTGAATCAATTTAGATTTAGTTAGATTCAATCGCGGAAAAATTTCGCTAACATGAAAAGTGCTTCGATATTGAAATCATCGCGATCTCTGGATGACTTGGGTGATAAAAAAGCGTTTGATGTTAAAATAGGATACAACCAACGGAAAAAGATACCCCCTTTGGGAACTTCGGATCCAGCCCCAAAAGCCTTATTTGTGACCATGTACAGAAATGGAGACCAGTATTTTCCTGGTATTAAAGTGAGCATAAGGCCAGGCAAAGACATGATGAATATGGCTGGTTTTTGTGATTACCTCAGCCAACGCCTGGCTATTCCTCAAGGCGTGAGATACATTTTTGATTTAAATGGGAAAATTATAAATGATTTACAGCAAGTGAAGGACGGTGACTCGTATGTAGCATCAGGTGTCAAAACATTCAAAGATGAATCTTATGGAAGATTAGCTGTGTTACGTACTAGTATGAGACCTAACGCTGCACCAATGCGCCCAGATGATATGCTGTTATATAGGTAAATAATAATTTTTTTAATGCATGTTTTAAGTCATCCAATAAAAATAAAGATTAAATGTATTCAGTATCATTTTGCATCATGCTGTAGCTCGGGGCCAACTCATGATCGCCAAAATTTACTGCAATCAATTGAATTTTCTGGTACTTATCACTTTTAGTTTTTTCTTTAGAAAAATAACCTCTTTTTACAGTATTCTAAAACTGTACAGTTTTGGTGTAGTTTAAGTAGGTACAAAATATACTAATGCATAGTACCTATAATCGTTTATTTGGGATCTATTGAAACTACATCTTATGCCATAATAACAGTTGTGCAGATTACCAAAAATAATTAAGAATTATTGGTGTCAATAATATGACGAATGAATAGTATGACGTCATAATATGAATAGTATGACGAATTTTTACATTTCTCATAAACATATCATAAACGAATTAGCAACATTGCTTAATCAATTTTGCTTCGACCCACAGCCTCTTTATTAAAATATTTTTATTTTAATTAGTTCCTATTACCAAAATCAAAACATCATTAGCGTTAAAATTGATATTGAGATTTTTTTACTTTTCCTCGAAGGGAATTAGTATCATTTTTCCATTAATTTTGTATTTTAGTACATGGCTTTTTTTTTGTTTCCATCAATGCTTATTACTAGAATTAGTAAAGGATCATTGGCATCGATAATAGTTTTGCGTTTTATTTTACACGTTTCCTAAATTAATAAGTACTATTTCCCATAGGTTTGCTTTTAATAGAAATTTTTTTTTTAAATTTCAATTAGTACTTATTACTAAATTTAATAAAGCATCATTGGCGATTTTTTAGTTTTCCCCAAAACGAATTAGCACCATTTCTCCATTAATTTTATCTTCTATTATATTGCTTATCTTTTTATTTCAACTATTACCTATAACCAAAATTAACGAAGCATCATTGGCATCAATAAAAAATGACGATTTTTTACGTTTCTTCTAAACTAATTAGAACTATTTCTTTATTAATTTTTACTTTTCAATACATATTTTTTTATTTCAATTTCGACTGATTTTAAATTATTTAGTTTTACAGAAGCACGTTTTCAAAGCATAACTATAAAAAATTAACGGGGGGATAGCTTTAGAAATACTGATTCGGAAATGTTGTCTATCCGTGATTCTATGTTCATCTTGAACATTGAGTTTATCTGACATAATGAATTAAAAATGATTAAATGTTAAAGAACGTGCAATAAAGTCCAGAAAGCTATAAGCTAACAAACATCACTGATGTTATCTTAAAAATATTTCGAAAAAAAATCGTTTGTAGTTTAATTTTTATCAATGGCGGTTTCTAAACTAATGAAAAAATTCCATTTTTCAAAAATCTCTCCCGAAAGATTTAATTAAAAGTTTTGGATGATTTTCAGCATCGGGGACGAGAATTGTCCCATTCAAAAAACTCTCCAAATTTCGGGTCACTAGCGTAAGCGGTTGTTAAGATATAAGAGAAACAGATACACAGACAAACTCTTCATATTATTATTATTAATATACTAGTGGGCTGCGCCCCCTGCTCGCTAACGCTCGACAACCCCCGAAAATTGCTACGCAATCTTATATGGTTTGCTTCGCAAACCAAGCTCGCTTCGCTCGCTACTAACTTAGGTACATTGCAAATGCACAAAATTCTAAGAATTCAAAACAATCATTCAAATCCATATAACAGCTTTTTTTTAGCAAAAAATTACATCTTTTTAGTAAATACTAAGTCACTAAAATAAATTGGAATTCAAATAAATGACATGTAATTCGTTAAACCTATTAGAAATGTGCTTTAGTATAAAATCTTAAGACAAAATTTCTAAAACTGATATCTCTTTGAAAAGGTTAAAATTTTGGCTATTAATTAAGTATATTAAAAATTTAAATAAGTGAATTGCAATGGAGAAACCTGCATAAACAAATAAATTCGTGATATAAATCAAAAATCGTCAAATAAATTCGTTAAGAAAAGCGCTTTCGACAAAATACTAAAATAGAGATCTATCGACAAAGACTACTCACTTCTGCCTAGCTTATGCTCTCTCTGGTTACTTCAGTTTCCATTTTTAAAAGCACTATATATTGAGCCATCTCAGCTAGATTTGGCATGTGACATTTTTAGCGGCAATCATTGGTTGATTTTCTAGCATTGCTATTCGGGGAGTTGTAATGAGGCTTTTCTTTGTCGCCGTGTAAGAGAAATATATATATAGATTTCAGAATTCTTGATGAAAATGAAGTAAAAAGGAATGAAAGTCAGTGGTCACGAATTTATATTTAGGAGATGAAAAATAAAAACGTTCTCGAAGTCTGGTAAATTTCCAATGAGGAAGGCAGAATTTCTAATTATCTATTCTATTTTTTTTATTCTACTGATCTATTCTAAGTTTCATTCAGGAAATCAATCAGGTTCAAATATTTTTAATCCCACCTTTCTCGTCAATGCTTCTTCTGTTTTAATAACATATTTCTCGTTTTTTCGCTTAAATATTAGATTGCTACCCAGTTGTGAAATATTTTGTCTTCATTATGGAAAAGGATTCTAAAAATGTATATTAAGGAAGGTAATTAGCGTAACATCCTGCATAAACAATCTTGATAATAATCTATATAATTTCTAAATTTAATGGTTTTTAAGACAGAACCGTGGTAGCTCAGGGGATAGAGCGCTAGCGTCCCAAAGAAATGACCCAAGTTCCAATTCCAACGATGGCTGGTCGATACGAACTCTGCTCCCAGGGGGCAGCAACCACAGGGCTGACATAAAATATTTTCTGAAATAGTCAGATCACGGGAGTAAAATTTAGAGTTTAAGGGTTTCCTCGCCATGTCACACAAATACGAGTTAATTCCTTCAAAAAGTCCACCATGACGGTTAGTTTGTCCCAATGTTTGATACAAGAGTTTCTCTGTCTTCTGGGTCGGATTCAAAATTACAAGGCTGTGGAGTTGATCATCAATAGTTTATTTTACCCAAAAATGGGTCAATTGTGCAACGACAGTCATAAAAAAAAATCTTTGAGGCACGCGTGTTAGTGTTTTTTCACTGTAGGTGCTTCATTCCGAGCATAGAAATATTTTTTATCTCATAATTTAAAATTCTTCATAGAAATTCAAAATTAACCTTTTAATTTTATTGGAATTTGATTTTGAATTTTAATTGATTGATGAACCGTGAATCTGTTAGGTTGAACAATGTTACATGTTAGCAGTCCCAAACATGCAGGTCCTTTATTACAGCCATATAATTTCTTGGTAAATTCTTACTCATTTAATTTATGTCACATAATAATATAAATTACGGTTAAATTTTCAAAATATGTAAGTGTTTTGAAAATTATTGTTGGCCTCAATAATTGACTTCCAATACCAATGCTAAAATACTGATATCTTTAAAAATATTAAGTCACTTTAAGAGTAAAATGCACGATTGGAGTTAATTTGAAATTATGGTTTTGTGGTTTTTTAAATTTATGCAAAAAATTTTTTTTGACCTGGTTTTTAAGGAAAAAGAGGTATCAGAATTGAGTGTATAACTTTGCTTTCAAAAATGTAATATTGATTACTTCTTTATGGTGCATTCCCAGCTCTACATCTATCTACTTCTCAAATATTAGTAAGCCATGGTGTATTCTTTTGGTTTATTACAATCAAAATTTGAAGGATTCAGTTGATATCAGTTGCATAGTGATATATTAGTTTTTTAAAGAAAATTACCCCTATTTAATGCTTAATAATGCCAAGTTTATAAACTGACATATATCCTAAAAATTTATTTTAACTAAACGTCTTGAAATAATTTTTAAAACGCATTAAAATAATGCAAAACATATAAATATTACCTTTTTGCTTTTATGTTTATTTTTTAATGTTAATGAGAAGCCTAACACAAGCAGCTGATTTAGGGCAGAACAATCTTCCTTTCATATTTTTGTGGTTTTAAATCCAACTCAGAAGACATAGAAACTCAGCCAAGGATAAAAGTAAACTTGCTAGCAAGGCTAACTTTTTAGATGAAAATTAGCCTGCATTTTTGCTGCATGGAACGACATCCCAGGTTAAGCTTGACCCTTTATAAGGTTCTGATGTATAGTTTGACTGATAGTTATAAGGCTCTAATGTATGGCTTGATTGATACTTGTAAGGATCTAATCCACAATCTGTCAACCTTTGGGAATAATTTAAATTGACAGCTGAACCAGGAGCAATATGCGATTAAAACCAGCCCATCGGTTCTAATCTAGCTCTCTTTTGGCATAAATGTGGACCTGGATCCCTTAGGGCTTANATTGTTAACAGATACTTCATTTCAGGTTTGTCGCTTAAAAAATCGCTAAGTCACATAATATTTATTGGCCGCAATTATTTTAGAACTTGCTTTTTTCTTTCAATTTTGGCACCCAAGTCTAGCATTGCATTTAAATGGCCCGGAGCAAAAGGGTTAAACTCGTGTCGAGTACATTTTCGAATTGCCCCCCCTTAACAATCAAATTGACCCCCAGTGGGGCGTGGGCCCCACGTTGGGAAACAATGCTCTAATGTATGGCTTGATTGATACTTGTAAGGATCTAATCCACAATCTGTCAACCTTTGGGAATAATTTAAATTGACAGCTGAACCAGGAGCAATATGCGATTAAAACCAGCCCATCGGTTCTAATCTAGCTCTCTTTTGGCATAAATGTGGACCTGGATCCCTTAGGGCTTATGATATATCAAGCACTAACTATAACCATAGCCATCTTTCCTAGTTTACAGCTCTTATCACAATAAAAAGAGCTTCCTTAAGATTTTGCTAAACGTTCTTAGCAATTATTTATTTTCTTTTTCTTTACTCTTAATTATAACTTACTTTACACAAATGGTAGTCAGCGTTGTATGAAAACGAATGATTCAGAGCAAGGATGCAGAAAGTATCAGAACCCCCAGCAGTAAGCATATTTGAAAGGCAAACTAGCTGGTTGACCGAAGGTCACTAATAATAATATAATTAGCCTGTGCTGTAAATTTCTTTCTTTAAATTAATTTTTACGTTCCATAATTAAAACTTGTTTTAGAATGTATTATATATTGAGAGTTGCGACTTTTAATGAGTTATTTGTTCTAAATGTAATTTCCAAGTAGCAACTGTGAACTGTTTATAAAAAAAGTCATTAAGTGTATAAATTTTTTTAAAAAATGTCTATAAAAAAAAGATTCTCAGGATGAATACAGTGTTATTTTTTTAGAACTTTATTTTCAAAAAAGTACCATCATTCATTTGAAAAAAGTTAGACAAAAATACTATCTAATGAATAAGCGAAACGAGCTTAATTGCGAAATGATCCGAAAGAACTTGCGAATTAATCCAAAGGCAGTTCTTGAGGTTGGCAAGCGCTGTAAGCAGTGGCGAAGTCTCCTTGCTATTAATTATACTGAAAATAAAAAAATATTATTCAGTATAATATAAAAAATAAAATGCTAATGAAAAATAATTAAAAAAAACTTAAAATAATATCAATAAAAATAATATATTGTTTTTGCGTAAAATTGCCTTTGATTATGGGATAAAATAGAGCAAAAAATATTTTTTGATTAGCTCAATTAGTTTTAGAAGTATGGCGGGAAAAAAAACTTTAAAGAAGCTTCAAAATTTTGACCACTTACCTGACTAACTCTTGGAATCAAATTTCTACTAGGTGCCGTTCTTACTGTTTGAACAAATAAAAATCCAATTTCGGAGAGAAAAATACATATTTTTTTTAAACAGAAGTAAGATTTTATGTTGATCGTGTAACTTAAATTATTCTCTATAAAAATTCATTACCATATTTTAGGTAAAATTCTTTAATCATTAAGATTGCATAGTACGTTAAAATTTGCCCCTTAAATTAAAAAACACTCAAGGCATTTCGTTTACTATTTTGTCCAGTGTTTACGTTTAATATCATTCATAATTAAAAACTGTTGGAAAAGCATTGAAGACCATCGATGAATGCTGCATAAAATAAGTTGGATCATTTTTTTTTCTTTCAATTTTATTTCTCAGTTTCATTGCAAATATGAAGATTAACGAGATCGCTTCAGTTCATGCCAGGCAAAAATGTTTACTAAACTATAATATCCAGCAAAAAACAAATCAAAATCTGTTGGCCCAGTGGTAGAAAATTATCGGCAGCCACCAGCTGAAATGCCGTGTTGGCATACCGTTTGCCGTCACTTCCATCTGAATAAAAATGGCTTGCCTGCAGTCGAGAATTAACAGTAAATGACCAGCGATTGACCAGCACTTTCGAAATCTGAAATTTCTAACTAGTTAACGAAGGAAAAGTGTAAGTGATTGTTCATTACTGTTCGATGTGTAATCAGCAGATAGATTGAAATCACTTAAATACTGTTCTAAAATATGGAGTGTTGTAACTATTAGTTTTAACTCTGATTGTAGAATGTGTCTATTCTTTCATAAATGCCAAATTTTTATTTCACAGTTGTCATAAAATAACTTTTGATACCTAATCTACTTTTTATTAACAGCATCCATAAATGTGCAACTGCTATTATCTATATTTATTTGCTACGTGAACCTATTTAGAAGCAAATAATTTTTATATTTTTAAACACTACAAGCTTGCAAGCTTTTATGAAAGTAACTGCTATATCAAAACCATCTAGTGTCGCCTTCTATGCCTTCAAGTCCTATAAGTTTAAGCAGTCGCATAAGTCAAGTCCTATAAGTATTCCTATACGCTTAATTCTTACATTATGCAGGTTGCGTAGAGCTTTTAAAAAGTGCTTAAAGGTGCTTATTTTCGATTTTCGTTCTTTAAAAGCCCTTAAAGGTGCTTTTTTCCATGGTTGTTTTTAAAAAGTACTTAATTTTTCCTTTTTCGAAATGTGATATTTTTATTTACCATGCTGATTTTCACCACAAATTATGCAAAAAACAAAACATTGTTCCATTCAACGTTTTCACAATTAATTCAACCCCAATCTTTTTCGGAGTACCGTCGGTTTGTAGTGTTTGAAAATACCCTTTGTTTTACATGTATGATGAAATACTTTCAGGTCCGCATTTGCGTATGCTGAGCTGGATTCAGTGGTAAGGAATTTTGACTCTCATGTGCAACCCTGCTGCATTTTGCAAGAGATTCACAATTTCAGACTTTATTTTCCGTCCTCTGTAATAGAATCGAAAAATCTCTCGAATTTTTGATGATTACGGGGACCAACTAAACATTGTCAAATTTTTTTTTCTCTATTAGTGATAGAAAATTTTATTTCTCTTGTTAATTTCATCGCTTGTGACGCACCATCGTCTTCGTCACTGTAAATAAAACCGGATAAAATCATCAATTGTTAAAAACTTGCCAACCCTGTCTAATTATGATGTTTTTCAAAGTGCTTGAAAATATTTCTTGAGTGCTTGATTATGGGCTTATTTTTTGTTGAAAAATTCGGCTACCCACCCTGTTATACCTACATCTATTTTTAAATCTTTATTTTTGAAGCTGTTAATTTTTCACACTTTCAGACAACCTCATCATCCAACTCCAGAAGGAATATCTTTGCCTGGATCTAGAGAGAGCTGCGTAGTTACTGTTGTGAATAAGAAAGAACCAGCCAGAAGAAGTCGCGTTCTCCTCAACTTAAAAACGAGACAAAGTTGGGAGGATGTTCTTAAAGATATGGGACAATCAATCGGGATGAGAAAAGCATCTCGACTACTCACACCCTGGGGGGCAGAAGTAAGTAAAGTGAAAACATTATACTTTTAGCCAAATATTTTCATTCTGTGTGACCCAGAGTTTTGATTACTTCATCTTCGTGACTTAATAGAAATATTATGCTTTATTGATTTTTGTTTCTATGTTTCATTGTTTTTTATTTTTAAGATTATATCTTATTGCCGCCTTTCGTTAATATTTTATCTTTACGAATACATTTCATTGATTTATGTTCATAAAGCAATTATGCTGTTTTATTATTATCATTGTTATTATTTTCGCATGAATTATTTTGCAGAGGAATAGAGCAATAAAATTCAAGCAATAACTAAACCAATTAAAATGAAAAATGCATAATCAGTTTTGCAATATTTATATACTTCAAACGCTTTTCTACATGTGTAATAAACCTGTTATCCGGGCAATTTAATTTATTTAACGATTTCGCTTAAAATTTCCATTTGAACGGCTTGAAATAGAGAAAAAAACATATATTCTTTTAATTGTTATAAAACATTTGCTTGGAATAATTTAACTTTATTTAATATAGCAAAGTAATAATTTCCGATATGCTTTTTTTTCCCTGAAAATATTTGTTTATTATTACAAAAATAATTGTAAGGAAGTATTTACAATGTTAAAATCAAAAATCAGATTTATTTTATCACATCAATTTTAAATGATCAGATCTATTTTAAATGTTTCTATATAAACGACTGAATATTGATAGAATTCGTGTGAATGTGAAATGATGAGCTGGAATCGATTATGATGTGTTAAATTTTACTCAAAAAATCGAAATCACTCAGTGTTATAAACTAGATACTAGAGCCTGGGGAAACATAATCGGAAAAAAAGATAGGAAAATCAATTGGAGTCCGTTAATATCGAGGATATTATGCTCATTTAGGGAAAGCAAACCTCGTTAGGATGTAAAGTTAATTGAAATTAATAAAAAAAATAATTCTCTTTTTTAACTTAATGGTTTGAAAAAATAATTTCCCTACCTAGTATTTTTTTTAAATTATCAATTAATTTTATATATTTTTAAGACTTTTAAATTTAGATTTGCATTACTATTTAATTTTTCAACCTACAATTATTCAAGGGGCCTGAAGACATCTAATAATTATCAGTAATTTAATTGGAGTAAACCCTTTTCTAAACATTTTTAAGCCAAGCTAGTTTTTTTAAACTTGAAACGGTTATTGACAAATTCGACTTTTTAAAAATGTATAGTTATTCTGTTTGAGATTAATCATCTGTTTTCATAATGGATTAAAGTCATAAATTCTATAAATAAAATAAAAATAAAACAAATGTTATAAAAAATACCAGTTCTCAGCTAAAGGATTTATCAATTGATTTGGTCAATGGTGCATACATGGGCATTTTTTTTTTTTTTTGAATAAAATATTATTTTTCATGCACGAACTTGTTTTTGTGTCGTAATGAATGTAATTTAAGCATGTTTCAATAAAAATATTTAATTTTATAAAAATTTCTATCCTTGGTCTGAAATAGGTATAACATTATTGACTTAAAATGTCAAAATTTTGATTCCTTATAACAAAAATGTCCAAACTTTTTGGATTATCTCCATTTAATTAAAATATTTTAATAAAACAACTTTTTTTCAGTATTACTCAAAAAATAGTTTTTTTTAAAAAAAAATAAACAAAAATATGTATTTGCAAAGTTTTTAACTGAGTTTAGTGTATACCATGTTTAATAGTAATCTTCATGTTTTAGAGTTTCTAAGAAAAGGTTATACAAAGTTAGAGTCATACAGATTCCCCTTAAAATAAATATTTTTGAAATTGCAGATTTTTCAAAAAAGTACAACACGTTACAAAAGTACAATAAATAGCTTTGATTAAGATCTTTCCAAGCATCGTTAAAACTTCAAAGAGGATTTCCTTTTGAAATCGTAGGGAAGGAAACTTCTTACTTTTCCTATTGACTACATACTAAATGATTATTTAAAATTCTAACAAATTGTCTTTCAGGTGAGAAGTTTTTCGCATCTAAAGAATGATTTTGGGGACGTTGAAACGTTTTATTTGGATTCCGCTTCTGGAAGAAGAGGAATTCCTCGAAGAGCTAATAGCGATTCAAATTTGAAAAGTAAAGTACTGTAGAAAATGAATTCTATCGTCACTTATAGTGGTGAATTTATGTTTAAATTTTTATGCACCATTATCCATACTCACATAATAGAATCAGTGTCTGTCACGCAACAATAATCATAACATATTTTCTATCATTTAAAAACTAAATCAATACTTTATTTAATAATTTTTCAATAAATAAAAATAATTTTTATATTTTCATTCAACGACCTTGACATACGAAGGGAAAACAATCTATTCCTAGATTTTCGAAAACCGTGAGCCCTTTGTCGAAGATGTCTTTTATATTATACTTTTTTCTGACTCTCTAATTACAAGCAGAAATATATTATGATATTATGGTAGTCGAATTACTGAAATTTATTTTGTTGAAGCTCAGTTCTTGAACATTATAGCGCGATGCATATAACTGAGTTCAAGATTTTATTTAAAGTAGATAAAGGAAAATTTTATTTAGTGACTCTAATAGCAGCTGANAAGTACTGTAGAAAATGAATTCTATCGTCACTTATAGTGGTGAATTTATGTTTAAATTTTTATGCACCATTATCCATACTCACATAATAGAATCAGTGTCTGTCACGCAACAATAATCATAACATATTTTCTATCATTTAAAAACGAAATCAATACTTTATTTAATAATTTTTCTATAAATATATATAATTTTTATATTTTCATCCAACGACCTTGACATACGAAGGGAAAACAATCTATTCCTAGATTTTCGAAAACCGTGAGCCCTTTGCCGAAGATGTCTTTTATATTATATTTTTTTCTGACTCTCTAATTACAAGCAAAAATATATTATGGTATTATGATAGCCGAATTATTGAAATTTATTTTGTTAAAGCTCAGTTCTTGAACATTATAGAGCGATGCATATAATTCGAATTCAAAATTTTATTTAAAATAGATAAATGAAAATTTTATTTAGTGACTCTAATAGCAGCTGTATTATTGAAATTTATTTCACTGAAGCTTAGTTCATGAAAGCTGCAGCAAGATGCATAAAAACAATCAAGCGATACAAATAAAGAAACAATACCAATTTTACTATATAATTTTTCATACTGTATTACAATAATACAGAGTGAAAAATATTTTTTTTGTTTTTATTTTACATTAATTTCATAAATAATTATTTTTTATCTAAATTTTGATAATTTTTATTTTTAAGTACATTGATGGATTCAAACCCACCTCTTGATTTATTCTAAGTAATGCAGTCGGATTTATCTTCCATGGAAATGCTGTTTGTTATATGATCTTCTGACATTTTCAAACGTTATAAAGGGTTGGTTCTGCATTGTACATGGAAATGTATTTTGTCTAAATATAACTTAAGACCACCACCATTTACTTGGCGACAATGGTTTCTCTTGTATTTTTTTTCTACCCATTAATTTCTCTTTTCATTTTTGTCAGCAACAGTGCCTAATATTCTATTTTCCTCAATACAAGCAATCATACATATATATATATATATATATATATCGATCTTCTATCACTTTTGACTATTAAGTAAAATAAGTTTTTTATTATCAAATATCAAATTATTATCAAGTTCTGGTTCAAAGTTTTGAGAAATAGGAGAAAATAGTATATTTTTTTCAATTTTTGTACTTTTCACATTTCGCTAAGAACTTTTTGACGAAATCAGATAATCTCTGATGAATTAATTGGTCTTACATTTGAAAAATTTTTACTAATGTGTCATAGTTAGATTTTAATATTTCTTTTCCGAATTTTTTTTTTTAATAAGATTGCATATTTTACACCGAATTTCAATCTACCCAAAGTAAGAATTCATTTTTACTGTTGTACTTATATGTTAAACAAATTTTTTGTTACGCATTTCTAGCAATGTTTTAATGATTCTATGATTTTTATTTAGTTACAGTAGGTAAAAATAAACATATTTTCCATCAAACGTGTCTTAATTTAGGTAATAGTTGAAGCAATCGATTATTTTTTAGACATGGAATTGTACCATCAACTTGAGATTCTAAGTCATGCAAATAAAAGGAGCGAGGAAGACATTGCCGGAATGGTTTGGCCAATTTGGCACGAGTTTGGCTTGCAGCATAGACTAAAGGAACCTTATTCAAAAACAGCCCAATTTTAAGAAGGTTCTCATCTTCTTTTTTGTCTTTCATAAAATTGCAATTAAACATACCTACTAAGTGAATTTTAGCTATGCTCATGTCCTTTTTACAGGTATCATCTTCGAAATTCCGGAAGATGAAAATTACGAATGTCAATAAATTTCAATGTAGAAGATTTCATTTTCGATGATTTCAAATTTTTATACGTTTATCTCTTTTTCCTTGCTATATTTTTTTAACAGATTCTACTGCATAAATTGTTAAAATTTGCAAAATTCAATAATTGCAATCAACTGCTTCAATTTGGAAATGATACCATTTTTATGTATGGATAACAAAGATTCAAATTTTATATAATTCATTACAGAGTTTTAAAAAAGTATATGCTCTTAATATTTGAATTCGAATGTTACGATTCTTATACTTAGGATGCTTCGAAAGATTTTCTTTGATAAATATATTTAATTAAAAAGAAACATTACTTATAAAATTGAATCATTTTTCATGTATTTTTGTTGCGTAATTTTTGTAGGTACTGGTACATTTTGAGACAATGTTAATTTTAAAAGTTAATCATATTTTTGGAGAGCTCGGCGAAAGCTGTAACAGATTTAGCTACTCAGGGTGCACCACGTGAAGGCCTGCTTCGTTACACCCGGAATATTTTCAACGAATTAGTTAGCTTTTTCTATTATTACACCATGCTTATTTTAATATGTTTGCAATATTGGGCATCGCGAAATTTTGGTGTGATTTTTTTTCTCATTAGAAAAATTTTACCAAAATCAATTTTATAGATAGTTGATTTAGAAATTCGCACTTTTCTCATAGTGGGTAAATAAATGATTAAAAAAAAATTAATAATAAATTTCTTGAAATTTTTTTTTTAAATTTATAATTAAAATAAAAATTCAAAATATTTCTACTTTTTTTAACATTTTAGAAGATGCATGACTTTAAACTTATCAAATCTTTTTCAGGTTCACGCCTTTTTTTAAATGATTGGGAGATCAGTAACGATAGTAACTTTGTAATAAATTATAAAGTTGTCTTTCTTTTTTTCTTAATTTTTAGTTGATAAAATTCATATTTTCTGCTCACGTGCTTTTTATTTTTTGTGCAAATTTTAGTTCTATTGAACTATCTTAAGCCTTATCGATTAAAACGAAAAGGAGGTAAACAAATTTTTTTCAAATTTTGTTTGCAAGTTAATCACTTGAAACATTTGGAACTTATAAAATCCAATTTAGAAATAATGTACTTTAAAAATATCACCTTACTTCTTTTTTTGTCTTAAGTTATAGTTTTTGGTCGATTTAATTTTAACGCTTTCTCTTTTGCACTATTACAATAATGACAAAACTGTAATAAAAGTTTCGAAATTATCCTTTTCACTTTTTATTAAGAAATGATATTTGTCATAAAATTAAGAATTGCGTACCGGTACAAAGTTATTTATCTACCGAGTTTTTGTCTTGCACGTTTTTTTATTTTATAAATTAAAATAATGCTTGAAACAATAAATCAAATATTTACTTTATAAAAGCAATGGTGAGATATTTCTCACATTAGTTACATATTGATACCTATAAAGTTAAATTAACTTCAAATACCACTTATACATAGCGTTTTTTTAAAATTTAAATCATGTCAAAATGCTAAAAACTGTTCATTTATTTCTGCAGCGTCATCTCTGGACAGTACATTAAGGATTGAAATTCCCGGAGGCTCAAAACGGCGATGGTCACCCGAGTGAGTTCTAATAACTGAAAAGGATTCAACAATTGCCAAAAAGAAATCCGTAATGAAGCGGTCCATAAGTCAACAAGTCGAACCTGCCGTGTCAAGCTTCGGGAGGTTGGAATAGTTTGGACACAAGAAACCGTTTATTGTGGCTTTCCATGCTAATGATTAGAAATAAAGCATGCCAACTGTCATTTTTGTTAAATTTTAATAAATAAAATTAAAATAACTCTTTGTGATTATTCTTCACTAAAAGTTGGACTTATTTTGCACTAAGTATTAATTGGAAGGAAAAAAAACATAGGTTTGAAAATCAAATTATCTTAATAAATCAATAGTTAATGAACTTTTGAAATAGAAGGAAATTTGTAGATTTGGGGTTTATTTTGGTGTAATGTTCTTCATTATAAATTACAAATGATTCATTCTGCTCAATACTTCTCTTCACTGGTAATCGGGGTAAATAAACCTCCACTGGTCCATATCAGTATCCCCAATCAAAATTCCTTAATTTACAGAGTAAAAAATTCCGTATCAAGTTAGGGTGCCAGTACTTTCTGCCGTAAAATCGATTTTTACCGAAAGATGTTACGGAACAAAGAAAAATCTGATATGCTGTAATTTTTGCAGTGATGATTACAGTAAAATCACTCTAATTAAACAAAAGTTCCTGTAAAAATTACGGTAAAAATGGATTTTACGGCGCATGATGGACACAAAGTGTTAGTAATTTATATCGTCATTCGATCCGGAATTTTTGGCAGCGAACACTGATTATTTTCTTAAATATTTAATAATTTTCCTTGAAAGAAATTTACTCAAAGAGTTGCTATTTCTTAAATTCAAGTTTTGTTTATTTATAAATTTTTTTTGTTCATATATTTGCAAATTCATCATTCTTTTCCTTGCTGTATTGAAACTATTACTTAACTCGCATTATGGAATCCGAAAAAAAGAAATGATGGAAAATAATAAAGTAGTAATAAAATAAGTTAAAATGCCTAAAAGCCGTTGATATAGATGCCAATTATCGAACTCATTTGGATTGTTTGCTGACTTATGTGTGCTTTGGCATTGCTGATATTTGTTTATAATACCGAAACGCTTGTCTGCCTTTTTAATTTCTTTATGCGACTTAGTGCGTCTTTTTCTGCATTTTTTTATAATGCACGCTTTCAAACACCTCCAACTGAAACGAAATACCATGCCACATAAATATAAATTTATACGCATATAATATTAATTATGAAATTTCTATAACAACAACTTAATTAAAGCTAGTGTTAAATCTTTAAGTGCTAAATTTCTTTGCCTATTGAATGTATCTAAAAAGTGCATAACAGAATTTTCGAAAAATATAACTCCTTTTTAAATGTTATCTGAAAAAGAAATTTATACAGATTTAAAATATAAATAACTAGTCACAGAAGAAATATACGCAGAAAGTAATACTATTAGTAATTATAAAAGATAAAACAAAATATAGGAGACAATTTTTTTGCAAAAAGTTTTATTATTATAGTGCTTTATATAACACAGCTTTTTTTTTATAAATACAATTCAACATGACGCTCAATCGAATGTTTTTTTAGTCCCTTAAGACGTCTTGAAAGGAAACTTTCATTCCCAGTTTCCATCAATATCATTATTTTTTTCTTCATACAGTTACTAAATTAAAATGCTGACGCAATTATTTTACCAACATTTGTTTCTTTTTTCACTTGTTTGAATAACCCAAATTCAATCTAAATTAGTTACGAATACATGTTAGGCGCTTTAAAATGACAGCAATAGAAAACACAGAACAAACAGTTCAATGGCTAGTTTGAATGGTTTCCTTAGGAACTATTTTTTTTTCTGACAAGTTTCGTGAAAACGTCCAAAGACCGTGACAGTCACGAAAGGTACCGAAATCAATACAATTTTACTTCATCAAATTCCTCAGCATTTCATTTAACGATGAGCATGATATGTTTATAGAAGCATTCAGATTTTGAAAAAGGTAATACTAATTTGTTGATCCTCTGCATTCACTTTTAAACTATTTCCTTCTAAAATTCATTCTGTAAAAAATAATCATTTTACTGTGGAGCTCTATAATGATAAGCCACATTTTCAAGCTGTTCAAGGGATCGTATTTTGTTAAAGCGCTTTTGGTTCCCAAAACTTCTATGTAAACAATAAAGTGTTTATATGCGTTATGCTAGAAATTTCTGAAATTGGCAAAAGACCAATCTGGAAAAAATAATAAGGAACAGTTTGATATATAAAAGAAAATGTGGCTTATCACTATATCGCTCTAAACCCATTTCATTCCTATATTTTTATAATCAATGCACTATAAAAATGCTATGAAAACATTTTGATTTCTTTGTATTATTGCATTTTGATATAACTAGCATATCCTTACACCATCACCTGAACTTAAATAAAAATACAGGCTAAAATACAACTAAAAATACAGGCTAATGGGCTTGATAGACAGCGCCTCTCCACTAGAAATGACTTTAAAAGCACATTGCTTGCTGAAAGCCTTTTTTTTAAATATAATAATTTCACATAATCAATATTTTAAATTTAGGAATAGCAGCATGTGTCAAAGATTTTCTCATAATCTAACTTGTTTCCGAATCAGAAATTGATTTTTTTACATTAAAAAGTTACTGATAATTTAATTTTTTTAAACCCATTTCCTTATATGGAGATAAAAAAATATTTCAGTAAAAACAATTATATTAATATTTTTTAGACTTACATATAAAAATAAAACGACTTTCAAAATCTAATGATTTTAATAAATTTTGTTTAGATATTTAGTATTTCGTCCAAAAATTACAGGGATACTTTAACTAAAAGAAAAATATTTGCAACCTGGATTTTTTACTAATAACTTTCTATTCAATTTTCTTGCATTTAAATTGAACGTATAAAATGCTTTTTGAAATAGAAATGTGACTTTCGCGAAAGTACAGTGTAAAAAAAATCCGATGAAAAGTACCGGCACTCTGGTAGCCGGTACTTTTGGTCATAAAATCCATTTTTTAAGCAAGGATACGGAACAAAAATCTGATATACCGTAGTTTTTACAATAAGTACCGTAAAATCACTGAATCACTCTAATAAAATAAATATTACTGTAAACAAATTACGGTATTATATTTTAGGATAAAAAAGGATTTTACGGATGACGCACTCAAAGTGCTGATACTTATACCGTAATTTAATCCGGAATATTTTACAGCGTAAGGAAACAATTTAGTTATTTAATCTTATTTTATTCTTGAAAGGAAAATATTTTCTTTAAAACACTCGTTATGAAGCGAAAGATACGTTATAAAATTAATAATGTTGCTCATTATAAAGTAACCAAACTGTTTTTAAAAAATCTCTCCCGAAGTATCGTAAAAAATGTACGAATATTATCAGATTCTGAAGGCTTCTAAATGGGGAAATGTCCCTAATTTGCAGTGGCGGATCCAGCAGGGGGGGGGGGGCTTAGGGGTCATGACCCTCTTCCCCAAAAATGGGGAAAAATGAAAATAATATTTTTTTAACAGTTTACAAAAGAAGTAAAATAGTTTAAAAACTATTTAAGGGGGCATAAGGGGGAATCTGAGTCTATGACCCCCCCCCAAGAAGAATTTCTGGATCCGTCCCTGCTAATTTGACTCATACATTAGCTGTGCCAAGGCATAAAACAAAGATTCCTTAACATTTATTCTTATAACTTTCCTGTGCATTTTTATTTGAAGAAAAAAAATTACGTATAATATTATATGGAGTAATTCTTGATCCATAGATATGAAGATTCAAATATTCGAATTGACTAAACGACAAAACCAAATTAGCTATGACGCAAGCCTAAGCAATGTAATAATTGACACATTCACTTTAAAAAAAAGTTTTTTTTTTGAGTTACGTCTACTTTAGCAAGTAGGCGAGGATAAAATCTAAAATATAAGCATTCCTGAATTTTTATATATCAGATATTCAAGTATTTTCCCACCAACTTTAGATTTTTTAATTTAAAATTGAGTACTTTAAGAGAATATCCAAATTTACTTACCTTCCGTAAGCTAAGATTGCAGTAATAGATAAGGTGGGGCTCTCAAACTATGAAACATTATTATGTGAAAATCCGATCAAAAATTTTCGAGTGTAACGCTTTTCATATTGTACTACATTGCTTATTACTGGAAAAACTAACCACGATAGTTTTACGTGAGAACAAGGGATGAAAATTTTTAATGATTTCAGAACTTAGTTTATTATTTTAAATATAGTTTTGATTCATATCGCCTAAAGTTGTATAATTTTTACTAATTTGACGGCTGATATGTTTGATGAAAAATGTAACCTTCACAGACTTTTTGTTTTGATCTTATATCTTTATTCCGAACAAAAGCTTGTTCCATTTTTGATATAATTTATTTCTACCTTTAGACACATCTATCAGGTTTCTTTGTAACAGCTCAAATATTGCTTTATTTTATTCATCTAACATTATTTTTTATTAAAGTAGCTTCAAAGTAAAGAATTGTTATTAAAGTAGCTTCTTAAATTATTATTATACATCTTTCGTTTCATTCCCGTCAATACGCGCTTCGAATGTGAATGTGAATTTGAACTATTCACATATTTATCTCAAAAGTAAGTATTTTAATAACACATAATTATTATGCGTTATGTTGCTTCACAAAAATTTCACATGAACTTAGAATTTATTTGTAATTCCTTTTCTTGATTAAAATCACTAATTATTAAGAGAATTATTTTAATTTTGACTTATATCCCTCCTAATATTGCCTATAGAGGCGTATATATTTTCTTTTTATTTCATATAGGCTTAATGTGTTTAAACTTATTGAAATAAATCATTAGTTTTACAATAAGCCTTCACTACTATGGGCTTACTGTAAACTCCCTTAAGGGGAGTTACAGTTAATTGGCCTAATTAAGAAATATATTTTCTAAATAGATTACGGTAATTTTGGTGCACTGATAAGCCTAAAAATGTCAGAGTGATTAGAAAATAAGTAAGATTTTTAGTCTACCTTGAAACAAAATGATTGTAGTTGTTTGCAAAGAGTCGGATTATTCAATCGTCATATGCATTAATAAACAAAAATGCTTTAATTTATTTCTCCTCAATATAGATCCAAAAAAAGAACATCTCTCATAAAAGATTTCGCCTTTTCGTGATGATGATGATGACAAGACGTAGGAGATGGAGAGATTCTGAAAAGGCTCGCCGCATCACATTTTACAGAAATGGAGATTATTTCGATGCTGGTGTCAAAGTCGCTTTGAGAGGTCCGAAGCCTTTCCCAACCCTTCCTCATCTTTTGGACTACCTCAGCCAAAAAACACGCATGCCAGCCAAAAGACTTTTTTCAGTCCAAAATGGTCATGAAGTGAAATCTCTGGAGGGATTTGATGACGGGGGATCGTATGTAGTGTCTTCCGATGGAAAATTTATTCCAATGGCTTACGGCAACATTCCACGTGTCCAAACATCTTTTCTGGAGACTGCCTTGCCAACTATAGCTAAGGATATGCAACTTTACAGACCTCAGGAACCCATTACATTTAAAAGGAAGAAAAAGAAAGAAGAAACAAAACCCTTGGTATTTGCATTTTTTTTTTTTTTTTAACAAATCTTAATAATACTTTTCAGACATTTCGGAGATATTTTATTTTATAACCCTCGTTGATCAGCCAATCCAATTCTGAGTTTACGACTTTCAATGATCAACTCCGTAGTCTTGTAGGTTTGAACCCAACCCAGAAGATAAGGAAGCGATATTGGGACAAACTGTCCTTCGTGGAAAATTTATGGTCGGAACCTTCTCACAATTGCGTTACATGGAGAGGAAAACCATGTGGTTAGAATTATGGTAAGGGGATTCTAATCCATAATTCGTCTACCTCTGAGTTTTATCTTTCTTTCTTTTTTTTTTCTTTTGCATTATTGTTGTGGTCGGTGCGAGCCCAGAGAATAATTCGTATCAGCGATACCTGGGTCACCTCAGTGGGGCGAAAGTGGCAGTGTGCAAACGCTCCGTTCCGTAAGCCACCACGTCTCAGACATTTCGGAGATAGGGATTTCAGAGAGGAAAAATCAAATGAACAAAAACTTCTCAGAACGTACTAAACGTATGACAACCAACCGTATATTATAACCAATTAATACGGTTACCCGAAAATAGTAAAGCTTTATTTAGGCTTTGCGTTCTTAGCGGATTAATTACTGACTTTTAAAATTAATAAATGATTTTATACAATATTTTTGTCCAGTTAACAAAACATTTTTAGAATATCGGGGGTACAATAAAATTACACATTTATCATCAACAAAATATATCGTAGGCAATAATTGAATATTTATGTTAATTCATTAAAAAAAAACTTGCATTAAGTCAATTATTGTACATACACTAGAGGGAAATAACGAACTAATTTAATTGGATAATAATTCTCATTTATAATATAAAAATTTATAAAATTTACATAATAGAGATATGCAAAATAGAATTAGTATGTAAGTTGAAATAAATAAGTAAAAATGGAATCTGTACTTGAAATTAGTCTTATAAGGGGCATAAATATTTCAACGCTTTTTAATCCACCCGAAAATTTGTGCCGAATTCATTAAGTTATTTTTTATGTGCTGTGAGTTTCACGAGGTATAGAAAAGCGTAAATATTAAAAATTCACAAAAGAATGTAAATAATAAATTAAAAGCCACCCCGGTTTCATGAAGCTATGCACTAGAGTACATATTTTAGATAATCTTTAAGACATCTTTAAGAAAAAAGCATCTTATTGTTAAAAATGAAATTATTTATACAGGGTGTTTATAAATTCCCGGACCCATTTTGATGTTTAATAACTCATAAAATAATGAAGATATAAACAAACTTATGGCATTTATTGATGGAATAACTCATATATTCTCCTTTTCAGGTTTGAATATCTTTACTTTTGTAAATATCGTCTGCGTGTGTGGTTAATTTCAGATAATTTCATTTTCCAGTCTAAATATCTACACTTTTCTAAATATCGTCTGCTTATTAGTTGCATTTGTCTCTCTTTTGTTTTTGGCAACTATTGCAATGTTATGTTTACTTTTGATGTGTGTGTTCTACACGTAGCACTTTTCTATGTGATGTTTTTTTTCGAGCGAATATTAAGGAGAATGCATACACCACAAGAGAAAGCACAGATTTTATGGTGGTACATAGAAACGAAATCGATAGTGCAAGCACAGAGACATTGCAGAAGAATTAACCAAAAAGACCCTCCATCCAAAAGCAGCATCTTGCGATGGAAAAAGAATTTTCTGGAAACTGGAAGTATCGCAGATAAGAAACGTTCCGGACGTCCGTGCACAAGTGATTTTGACGTTGAGCGTGTCAGACAGACATTTTTAGACAATCCTAGAAGATCTATGAGATCAGCGGCAAGAGAATTGGATATGCCAATTTCGACGGTGCACATGGTTATTAAGAAACAATTAAGACTGCAGGCATACAAAGTTCAAATTGTTTAAGGTTTGGAATCAGACGATAGGCCTAGTAGGATTGCATTTGCAACATATATGGTAGGAAGGATAGAAGATAATGCTGATTTTCTGAAGTGCATAATGTTCTCCCACGAAGCATCCTTTCATGTTTCTGGCATTGTTAATCGCCATAATGTACGCATATGGGGATCTGAAAATCCCCATGGATACCGTGAGACACAAAGGGATTCCCCAAAGTTAATGTGTGGGGTGGAGTAATGCACGACCGAGTCATTGGGCCTTTCTTTTTTACAGAAAAGACGGTCTCATCAGTCGTATACTTAGTCATGAGGGAAAACTTCGTATTTCTACAACTAGAAGAGCTTCAGCCACATGTTTTTTTACAAAGGGGACACACGTGGAAGTTCATTGACAAGGGCCATGAAACTTTTCGAGTCTATCTAACCATTTATATTATTAATTTTAATCAATCTTTATTATTTTATGAGTTATTAAACATCAAAATGGGTCCGGGACTTTATAAACACCCTGTATAATTATTTGTTTGTAATTACCAAGTAGGTAGGCAGGTATTTTATTTACGTCACACTAGAGCTTCACAATGGGCTATTGGCAACGGTCTGGAAAAATTCCTGAGGATGATCCTCTAAAATTTTGATCTTCTACACAGGGCGCTTTGGTAGCCCAAAGACCTGCACGTGAAGTCGAGCACTTTACGGTAGAACAGTTTAACTAGGAGCGATACCGTGCGCCTCCGGTCCCTACGTAAGCTGATGAAGGTGGTCACCCACCCACTCACTGACAGCAGTATTCCCATTAAATCGTTACCACAAGAACGGAAAAAATATAAAATGAATGGTTTAAATACCTTATATTTTGACTTTATCATTTGTCATTACCACACAGAACGGTAATTTTTTTTCAGAATTTTTCCGACGTATAAAATCATTACAAATTTAATAATTTACTTTTTAATCTAAAAATGTATTATAAAGATTTTTCAATTATTAATGAATTAATTATCTTTGAATTATTAATTAAAAGATTATTCCACAACTATATATTTAGCTGGAACCATTATCAGCACGAAGAGAGGGAAGACTTTTAACGATTGCTACAAGAAAAGGTGACAGTTCAACAAAGCTTCTTTTCAATGACAAAAATCCACCACCATTTGAAGAACTTTTGAGGGATTTCGGGAGAGCTTTAGGATTGCATAAAGTTAAAAAAATGGCCACTGCTTCCGGTCGACAGGTAAATTTACACGTTTTTAACGCCTCAAGGAGTATTGCTCAAACTAAAAGTATTGTAAATCATCTTATGCATCATTAATTTCGTTCGAATTCGGTTTGGTAGACACCACTATCATACCCTACAATGTAAATATATAATAAAATAAAATATAAATTTTAAAAACTATGTTTTCAAGAGAGAGACATTTTTATTTTTTCAGATAAAAAACAAGAAACGAAGAGTGCATTATTTTCGAAAAACGTAGAGGGTCGGTTTTCGAAAGACGTTTAGGGTCGTTTTCGGTGTTGACAAAAGTTTATTGTGAAAATAATAAGCCCTACGTATTCCATTTTGTGAATACGTATTCCTTTTTGTATTCCAACGTGTGACAAAAAAAACTATTCTCTCTTTTTTAGACTATGCAAAAAAATTTAATTTTCAAATTTCTTTGTTTTGTTTTTTTATTAATTTCTCTTTTGTTTTGCTGCTGCCAGTTAGCTTTTGTCAGAAAAGGTCGAAATTTTAAGAGGTGATAAAATAGCGATACATTATATATGCCTTATTTAGAAAGCAGTTTTCACTTTTACTGTCCTCCACCGATCTCAAATTAAAATCTAAACACTACAGCTTTTCGCCAAGGGGGTCGAATCTCTTGACGATAAACTCTCTTAAGCGATAATATGGCAGCATATTTTGTTTCACGATATACTGCCATATGTTCTGCTTCAGAACAAAACGTGAATTGTCATCAAACATGGAGCTCAAGTTAAGATTTAAGTGCTCTAGCTGGTGAGAGAGAGATTGAAATTCTAATTACTTAAGATTCCACTCCCACAGACACGAAAATTAGTAAATGCAAAGGCAATAAAATGCATTAAAAAAGCATGCTAAAAATATTGAAGATATTACATATTTTATGAAACATATCATGAAAGAAATCTCTCGCTGTCAAATCATGCAATTATACGAAGTCATAGAATGATCTAGGAAATTTATCATATTACACAGAAAAAAAAAATGTGGGCAAAACTACCAGAACATGATAAAATTTACTGTGAGTCTGGCCCTATGGGAACACCGAAAAGCTCGGTAATTCTTACCGATGTGCTTTGGTAATGATTTGGGAAAATTAACAATAACATGTAATTTTATGATATGTGATAAAATATGATAATTTTCATCATGTTACATTATAGTATGGCATAAAAGGAATTTTTCGGCTGAATTTATTTCTCAATCTTGTATTTTTTACTAAATGTGTGGTAATAAGAATTATAATTTGGGATTTATGGTAAATCGTTACCATAGCGAGCGTAAAATTACCAGATGAATGGTTTAAATACCGTATATTTTGTATTTATTAATCCAATTATGGTGCTTTTCTTGCTTTTTTTTTACCAGAAATGTCATTACCATACAGTACGGTAATTTCCCCAGGAATTTTTCCCCGTTTAAGCACAAAATTAAATTTTAATAATAATAACGATAAGGATGCTTAATTTAAAGACTGTCACCCTATATTTTTCTTCTCGAATAATTTGAAATATGTGTTAGTAAGAAATAGCAACTAAACTCTTGAACCTGTTTTTATAGGTGCGGAGTTTATCTCAAATGAAGAATGAATTTTATGATGTTGATACTTTTTACCTTGAAGAAGATTTTCATCTTCAAGGTAGGATTTTTAACATACTATTAAAACCAATGTGATGAACCAATCAATACTCAACCAATGATGAACCAATGTGAAAGCCAATGTTTGAAATAGTCCCCCTTTTTCCAATTATGGGCATATAATTAGAAGTTCAGAAAATTTGATTATTGATTAATAGTTAAATCAGATTAAATTAGGATAGTACCATTGTCCTATAAACTTTCAAACAATTGCTGAGCACAGTTTGTTCTCCTAGCAAAATTTAATTTAAAAATTTGTTACAAAAAAAAAACATGAAATTAACTCATTTCTTAACGAAGCAGTTATTTCTAGAAGAGAAATCGATCATTCAAGAAGTTTAATTTTTTTTCGTTTGTTTGACTTTTTAATTTAATAGCTCGTATGAACTCGTATTACAAAACTGTTTCTCAAAACTCTACTGTGTAGTGTTTAAAAATTAATTACATTTTATTACATATATTTTTTATTAGATATATTTTTCACAAAATTATAAAAATATTTAATAAAATTTTTCTAAATGAGATTTAGAAATGATTTAATATTAGATTATCTTCATAAGATGATTTGCCATATAGTATTTTTTGAAAATATATAAGTGTTTTAACTACTCATCTGAAATTATAATCTTTTAAAGAAGAAATATTTTTAAATATTAAAAGTACCTATCTACAAATAACACTTTTTTAGATCCCTTTTCCAAGTATGACCATTATACTCTACATTTTTAAAACGTCTTTCAAAACATCTTGAAAAGAATATTTTATTTAATAATCTTTTTAAAAACGACAGTTTACATTATATATCTTTAAACCGATGTGTTTTAGATTTAATAGAAAAGCTTTAGAAAGGGAAATAAAAAGCAATTTTTAATATTTTACCCTACTTTATCCATGAACTCGAATTACCGTTAAAAAAACATTAAGAGTAATTGAGATCTGATCAATAGAATAGAATAATAAATATGTAGAATTCTTTGTAATAATCGCTCATAACGCATTAATAACTCATTCACATTATATATATATGAAAAAAACCGACATAAAAAAAGTAATTGTATTGAAACAGATTTATACAGACTTATCTGACTCTTTTAAAATTCAATTTCTGAGGAGATATGCGACCGATTTCGATAAAATTTTATACTTTCCAATACAAAATAAATTCTATGAAATGATGTAAAAATATGCATACCTTACATTTAAAAAATTTTCCGACCATTATTAAAAAAATTACAAAAAATAATTAATAATTATTAAAAAGTATTTTTTGTGTGGAGTTATCTTTGTGTAATCAAATTTTATAATTTCACGCAAAAGTTTTCAATTCTCTTAAAAAAATATCGAGATATGGGAAATAATACGAAAAATAAAATTATCATAAAATTTACAAACCTTCGCCTGCTTTCCTGACCAAACTATTGGGACTTATTTCTCTGATTGCGGCTACTCCCTATGTACTAGGTCAGGATTCACAATCCATCGAAAAAAAGGTATGTTTATTCAGAGAAAATACGTTTTTGTGTCTGATTTCATAACTTAAAATATAGTCTGCAGTAACTAATTAGTGCAAATGAGATCACGCCTTCGAACCATTAAGAGTGAGTTCTAAATGCTGAAAATCAGAAAGATCTACAGTTCAAAAGTTATTCAGAGTAATTCTTTTTTCTTTTTTTTTTGTGTGTGTGTGCTCTGTACGTACGTGAAATATATATTTTTTTCCATTTACGTACTATTTATCTCTAAAACCCCACCATGCTTCAACTTCCGATCCAAAGTGCTAATATATATATATATATATATGCAAGGAGTCTCAGTTAAGCGTTTCAGAACTCCTAAGAGTGGTAGGGTGCATCCTGACGACTCGAAATCATATAGCAATGCGGGGTCGGAAATGCTTTCCCGAAGCGGTAATGTAATGTATATATAT